>NW_024533503.1:0-39834 GCF_016097555.1 Gigantopelta aegis | reverse complement strand
GTTAAGAGCGGTAGTAATTTCCAGTGATGTAAAGACATCACCAACTTGCATATTGCGTACTACTCCAAAATAAGCTTGGGCTGAAGCATGAAGTCAACCTGATCACCAACATGAAACACTGGGTTGAGTCAGCAAGAGTAGATGATCTTTGTAAAAATGCCAACTCAAACATACGACCACTCCATGTTGCTGGAGGGACATTTTGAACAACAATTGGTATTGTTGGGATTTGCAGGAACACCAGTTTCTGTAAGAAGAATAAGATTTGTGAAATGAAAAAAAGCATATTAGAATACACTATACTTTCTTCAAAGTAGCCGTTTCTGATGAAGTATCTTGAGTGATCAACCAAGATGATCCCAGTTTTGCTCCAATGGTCCAGCTGTGATCAGCTTGATCATCAAAATGATAAGAAGCTCCAATCTCGATTTCGACAGGATACACCAAATTCTGAGCTAGTTTGAGCTTTGAGAAACATGCCATGCTACATAGTATGTATTTGGTGTATCAGTTACTATAATTCTGGTAAAGACAACCACTTCAAAGTCCAACATTTCCAGGTGGAATTGATATATTTGATAGGAATTTTGCTAGCCATTTCTTGGAAGTCAGCTAATTTTACTTGTAGCACATGAGTACATCAGAGTGTACATATTTGTTTTATACCTGCAACAACTAATTGATTAGTCAATGTTGACATTAATTTCCTTCCACAAAAATAGCCTTCATTTCCTATGTTTATGTAGGTTTTGAACCTTGGTTTATTAGTGTGTTTCATGATATAGTAGACTGATAATATGTTTACTCTTTCAATATTTAACTAAGGCTGATCAATAAACAGCGAAAATTTCTCTTTTATCACACACAATAGCAGCTAAAGAGACAAAGATTGGAGCATTTATACCTGAATTTTATAATTATACTCAGTGGATTACTTTATAACTCATTTACCTCAGATATATAAGGTTTGAAAACAATATTATTTTGTAATAATTATTAATACATTATTAATTAAATGACACTAACTTAATAAACAAGGTAGTCTACAGAACTAATTAAAATGCAATTGAAAGAAAATGCAGGTCAAGTAGATGCTTTTAGCAGTAAATGTTAAACTGCTGTGTGACTATATCTGTTTGAGAGTGTAACAAACAGCTCCATTAGGAAATTTATTAAGATCAACTTCAGTTAACTGGGAAATTGTGCCTGGGGAAGTTATAACATTTGCTGGTACAGGGAGAGATTTAAAACAGCAACTCCAGCTGCTTTTGAAACAATGTTTTCTGGAAATGAACATCTTTTCAATCTGGAACAACAAAACTATTTGAATCATTTACTAAAACACCAAAATATAGTTTAACACGTCTTTGTCCTATACATTGTTTCCAGCTCAGCGTAATTCCCAACTCCCTACAGAAGGAGGGTCAATCATAAACAGGTCTTATGTCCTTAACAGTATAATATATAAAGATGACCAAGAAAAATTAACGACTTCGACCTTCCACAACAGGACTACCAGATGGAGGTGGTTCATTTTAATATTGCATTACACTGCAAAGTACCATCAGGTCTGGGTGCCTTCATGAGGCAAATAGTGCTCCTATAATGACAGGAGTAAAGATTGAACTAAAATATATTATTTGTCAATACATAAAGAGTAATATGACATGCTGTCTGACGATCGCCATAATGTGTGAAAACTATATAAGTCTAATAAATAAATAAAAAATTATAGAAATAATTCATTTAAATGTAGGGATTGCAATAAAAACATCTCCAAATAAAGTAGAAATGGCAGTATGTGGACATCCTTATATAGTACCTACAATATCAAAGCCATAATGATTTTTGCAAAGAAGTTAAAGACTGTTTAGTTAGATAGAAAATGAGGATTTTCCATAAGAAAATATACTCATCATCATAATGCAGTAAAAATGTAACTTCCAAATATAAAAATTGTGTTCAGGTACTTCTGCGCATGTGACTACTGTGTAGGGATGTCCATATACTGCCATTCTATTTAGGGCCTGTTTGAGATGTTTTTACTATCATTCGTTCATTTAATGAAGTTTTTTTAGAAATTTTGTTTACTTGTTTATGATGTTTCTATTTGAATTATGAATTCATTAAAGTATGTTCATAATGTCTTTTCTTTTATTACAGGTTGAATGAGTGCACTCAGGATATACTATACAACAGGGCATTGCTATAACTTATAATGACTAGCAATATTATATTATGCATGTATCACAAAGAATGATATATTTATATATGTGTATAACCAAACTAGAAATACCTAATTTAACTGGTAATGCACTGTTTATTGAATGTTAGAAGACAAAACAAATCTGATCTTCTTAAGAAACAGGAACAAAGGCTACTGACGAGAATGTAAGTATATACCTCTGAGAATGGGCCTTGTAATAGAATAGAATATATTTACTGGTCCAATAACCTTCTATTAATGAGCTATATTTTTCCTAATGAAAATAGTTATAACTCATAAAAATGGCATCTCTTACAGAGGCTAACCTACACAAACCGCTACTTTCATTGTTAACAATGCTAGAAATAAGACCTCTAAAAGTAGATATTTCATGTGAGAACCTACCTTTCTGTGTAAATAAATGTTAGTCTGGTGTTGTCAATCCTTTGCTAAGAGAGGAAGGGTCTGGGAACAAGTGCTCTTGCAGCAGGGATACAGATTTACGTAGAGCATACATAGACTTTAGTGTGAGTGAAAATGCAAAATGGCTGATGTGACATGCATTGGATGTGGTGATCATCTTTCAAATAGAAGCACAGACCATCTTTTACTAACTAGCACTGCCTCGTGTCATGTATTGCTTAAGAGCAGAGATTTGACCTGCTTCAACAATTTTGATAGCCATCATCGACTCACACAAAATAGGTGTTAAGTGAAAAAGAGGATCTTGTAAGTGCACACAAGATGTTTCTGTGTCCTTCAAGATGTTTATAGGCTATACAAGTCCTATATGCACTTATCCCTAGACCCTTCCTCTCTTAGCAAAAGGGTTGGCAATGCCAGACCACATTAATCTTTATAATGCTTATACCTAACATTGTGGAAAAAGAAGATAAAACATCATGCCATCCCTAGCTACATAGGTATGGGGTGCTGTTTTTGTCAAAATTGGAGGTTTTTCATGATATAATAAATAAGTCATTATTTAATAAAATATATGGAAATAGACGGACATTTCCAATTTCAATATAACAGGGTTATATGGAGTTTTAAGTCCGTCCTCGACTTCTCTAAGTAATAGACCTACAATATACAACCAAAAAGTCAGGTACCTAACCTAACTGGAAACATCTTGCTGACGTAAGAGACAGCTTGTGGTGCTCATGGTCAGTGTTTTATTTAACTAAGTAATAATAAAAAGTAAATCATAACATGTTAAATGTACCATTGAATCCATTTAATTTTGACACAAACTGGGCCCCATACATAGGCACTACTATCATTTACCTAATTACATTGTTCTGTTGACTTACTATCAAGTTGTAGTTCTCCAGGGTCTGTTTGTGATGTAGTTACAAACTTCCATGTTGTACCAGGATCAGCTACTATTGGTCCAATTGTAATTTTACTGCCATCTTGATCATAAAAAAGCACCAACTCCTGTTTTATATGGGTAAGTGAACTGCACTTTCATTGGATTACCAGAGGGCCAAACTTTCCAAGCTATTGCAACATCACCCTCTGTCACAATATCATGATTTTGTCCAAACAACAAGTATCTGCATACCGGGAGCAACATAGCTGGTAAAAGTTATAGGGATACCATCAACACCAGCCATTTTCTCTTCTTTTGACATACTTGTCTTGATAATCAAATTTCTCTTGCTTGACTTAGCTGTTATACAGTGACGGCAGGCAACAGAGTAAGCTATATATCCTACTGGAGTGAAGCTACACGTGATGGGCGTGTCTGAGAGCAAACATGGCAATAGAATTTTATTTTACAGAGTTTCCAGACGTTTCCCTCCCGCGGGCAACGCAAGACTATATTAATGAGAAGGCTAACTTATTGTTGCAATTACGTAAATAAATTTATAATTCCAATAATCAAGTAACTGATAAAGAGAATTGTCAAGCAATTTTGCTTAATTATTAAAACTGAAATTAATTAATAACTGAGATTAAATTGTCTTGTAGCAATTTTTTGCTTCGTAAAGTTAAAAATAATTGGACAAATTAGAACAAAATAGACAAATAGATTAAAGCACTCAATAGATTTTTGATATGCATACTTTATCACACAATACTACAAACAATTATTAAGTTCAAAGATCAAGGTGTGATATGGAAGGTAATTCAACTGCTGTCATATGAAAAGGATCATTTTATAATTGACCATTTTTCCAGAGCTAAAGGTTAACAATAGCAATTAAAAACATTTTATATATTTAATTGAAATACCTGATACAAATGACAACATTTAAAGTCATATTAAGCATGAACAATAAGACATCATTCTATTCATAATTAGATAGTGTTCTCTTTAGCATTTACCATGTTCTGTGAAGCTTGCTGAGATGCAAATAATCTGGATGTTTATACTGAATTTAATAATTATACTTAGTGGATACTTTGTAATTCATTTTACCTAGTATATAAGGTTTGGAAACAATGTTAATTTTAATTTTGTAATATAAAAATTAAATGACATTAACTTAATAACAAAAGTAGTCCCTATAGATTAATTAAACGTAAAAAATGCAGTCAAGTAGATGCTTTGGCAGAAAATGTGAATTGTTTTGTGACTATATCTTGTTCGGTGTCACAACAGCTCCATTAGGAAATTTATTAAGATCAACTTCAGTTAACTGGGAAATTTGTGCTTGAGGGGTTATAACATTTGCTGGTACAGGTAGACTTAAAACATCAACTCCAGCTGCTTTTGAAATAATGTTTGGAATGAACATCTTTCCTGGAACAACAAAACTATTTGAATCATTACTAAAACACCAAAATATAGTTTCTAATGCATTGTTAGTTCAGCGTAATTCCCAACTCCTACAGAAGGCTCAATCATAAACAGGTTTTTGTCCTTGTATAAGCCAATGTTAACAACTCGACCTTTCCAAGGACTACCAGATGGAGGTGGTTCATTTAATATTGCATACAAACCATCAGGTCTGGGTGCCTCAATCCTATAACGACAGGAGTAAAGATTGAACTAAAATATATTATTTGTCAATACATAAAGAGTAATATATGTATATAAGACGAACAAGAAAATAAAAAATAAAAATTCATTAAATGTTATAGGGATGGCAATAAAAGAGATCTCAAACAAGTACAAAAGTAGGAGTAGCAGTCTATGGGCATCCCTATAAAGTAGTCACATGGACAGAAATACCTGAATGTAATTTTTATATTTGAAAGTTACATTATACTGCATTGTGAGTATATATTTCTTAAGGAAAATACCCACAATATCATATGCATAATGGTTTGTTGCAACAGTTGTATGAGGCAAATAGTCCCATAAGAAGTTTAAAGTAAATGACTGTTCAGTTAGATAAAAAGTGAGTGTTTTCTTTAAGAAAATATACTCACAAAGCAGTAAAATGTAACTTTCAAATATAAAAATTGTGTTCAGGTACTTCTGCACATGTGACTACTGTATAGGGATGTCCATATACTGCCATTCCTACTTTGGGCTTGTTTGAGCTGTTTTTTATTACCACCCCTACATTTAATGAATTTTTTTGAAATTGTCCCCAGACCCTTTTTCTCTTAGCAAAGGGTTGGCAATGCCAGACTACATTAATCTTTATAAGACTTCTACTTTTATAGTTATCATTGTGGAAAAAGAAGATAAAATATCATGGCATCCCTAGCTACATAGACACTACTATTGTCTGCTTGATTACATTGTTCTATTGACTTACTATCAAGTTGTAGTTCTCCAGAGTCTGTTTGTGATGTAGTTACAAACTTCCATGTTGTACCAGGATCAGCTACTATTGGTCCAATTGTAATCTTACTGTCATCTTGATCATAAAAAGCACCAACTCCTGTTTTGTATGGGTAAGTGAACTGCGTTGTCGTTGATTTTACCAGAATGGCAAACTTGCCAAGCTATTGCAACATCACCCTCTGTCACAATATCATGATTTTGTCCAAACACAAGTATCTTCATACCGGGAGCAACATGGCTGGTCAAAGTTATAGGGATACCATCAACACCAGCCATTTTCTCTTCTTTCGCCATACTTGTCTTGATAGTCAAATTTCTCTTGTTTGACCCACAGTGACAGCAGCAACAGTGTAATTGCTGATGATAGTTGGGGGAAGGAAACGTCTGGGAGCTACACGTAATGAGTCGGTGTGCCTGAGAGCAAACGAACGACAATTAATTAATTAATTTCATAAGATTCATTTGATTACTTGTCGATCACGTGAACATTACAATCATCATCTACAGTGTATTGCTCTATCTTGTAATAATGGAGTGATGAAATTCAAGGTAAGATAGTCTGTTAATGAAGCTATTGTTGTATTATATATGGATTGTGTTAGACTTATGATGTTTTTTGTCTTATCTTATATGTTATACCAGTATTACAATACCATTCAGAAATGGGAGGGTGTTTGGTGTTATTGTGTTAATACCGGTCCTATTGAATGTAAGTGAAATTATTGTAATTGTATGTTGAATCAAAGATTATTGAAAGACAAAACTTGTTTAATTTATACATTCTTTGGCTTGATAAACATATCAGTGATACCACTCATGACATAAGTCATATTGTATCATATTCATTGTTGTAGAAACGTTGTTATATAATTTATAGGTCCATTCACATTTCTTTTCATTTACTATACCAAGTAAAATAATTCTTTGCATTGTGTACTTTGATATACCTCTCTGTAGTAATTTTTGCTAGACATGATCAGTGAAACATCATTAATGGTATTGTCAATGGTTTTCATCTGATAATGATGTTAAAAGACTATTTGTTGTAACTAGTTGTCCGTGTTGTGACAAGGTTTCGATACTTCTTTGATCGACAGTCATAACTAGAATTCCTATAGCACAAGAATTATATATAGTGTAGTAACAAATTCATTGTTCATGTCATCACTGTAGTATCAACTAATATCATCAAACTTTTGTGCATAATTATGCATTCAAACGTTTTTCATGGTTTACGTGGAGATTGTGCTTTGTTTGCTGGTTCATGTGATAACCTATTAAATCTAGAAGATGCTTCAATTATAATATAGTCTTTCTTATTTGTTGCAGGATATCTTCATCTGTACATTGATCTAATAAGACATACAGATAATCCATATCTCTCTGTATCTCTTCTTTCATGGCAGCTGTTGTAGTGTATTCCCCTAAGACTTTTACTTCATGGAATATTTCCTCATTCCAAACATTGAGTGACTTTATAGTTACATTTGATGGTTCTGCTGGAATATGACTTAGGTGATACTTAATAACAAGATGAATATATTTAAACATTGTTACATTGAGAAGAGTGGTCGTGTATACAAACGTTGCATTCCTTGCATCGTATATGGCAATTTCGAAAGATTGTTTGTTGTTTCTTGATGATGTAGCGGTTTTCAGGTTTTGATGTAGAGTTAACTGTCCATTTATTATACTGAGTTTCTGTTATAGCTTGTATTGAAAGCTTCATGCTATGTACATGTCTGTTATTAATGATACCTGTCACACAGTACTTTATCCTACGCAATTTTTGGTCCTAGAACCAAAAAATTGCTAGGTTGTTTTTTATCCCACCCTGCATTATTGTATCCGCATGTGTCGCTATCTCTCCAAACTGAACAAAGAGTCCTTGCTGTGCAAAATAACTGATCAAAGTCTTTTTGGCAAATGATATACTGTTAAGAGATTCACACTTTACTGTTCAGAGATTCACACTGGTCGAGATTTAGCTGGAAAAGAAAGTATGGCTGAGGGAGACGATCTAATTGATGAAGCTTTCTTTATGTATCAGAGAAGAAATATCCAGATGGAGCCAGTGCAACTAGGAAGAGAATAATTAGAAAAAAGGCAAAAAGTTTGTCATAGTTGATGTACTACAAACCTGGAAGAGAGAAGCAGGTAAAATGAAAAAAGTTTGTAAAATAAAGTTTCAATGGTTGTTGGAACTATTGTAGATAGTTAAATACATACAGTCTCGAAGTGAGCAATTAAAGATTGTGAAATCATGTCACATGGGTCCAACATCGGGACATATGAGGTTTAAGAAAACAGTAGGACAAATTAGGGAATGATTTATGTGGAAAGGTATATGGAATGATGTCAAAGAAGTGGTAAGTTTGTTTAAAATTTGGTGTTGTCTTTATCAACACATGTAGGTTGCTACCTGTGATGAATGTCAGAGGATGAACAAAAATCCAATTGTTACTAACAATGAGCTTCATCCTATACCAGTACATTCTCCATGGTACCATGTGGCAATTGACTTTGTTGGCCCAATGTCTCCAACATCTAGAAATGGGAATCGTTTTATTCTCACTGTGTCAGATTATTTTACAAAATGGGTGGAGGCCCTTCCCTTGCCTAGCAAATGTGCCCATGGTGTCGCTGAAACTTTATTCAAGGTAATGATCATTATTAAGTAAAATTATAGAACAATATCCATACAATTCACATTTGCCACAGATTTTTATGAGAATGGGTCTTCCTAAATTGTTGACAAGTGACCAAGGCAGAGAGTTTCATGAATCCTCTCTGCATACGCCATTTGAACTTATGTTTGGTAGAAGAACTGTCATACCAATTGATGTTGAAACAGAAAAAAAAGAAGGGAATGAACTCCTACATGAATATCTAACAAACACATCTGTAAGTTAGTGTTTTCCTCACTGATTTTACTAAAAAGGAAGAAAGACTATAAAAGTGTATAATGTGTATAATTAATTACTGTTATATCAGTCTTTTATTAATTATCATTATTTTATACAGGAGGATGTTATAGTCACTGTTGATACTCTAACTACTCAAAGAAAAGCCTTGCTTGAGAATGCAAGAAAAATATAGAAGTAGCACAGCAGAGACAAAAAGAGCAATATGATCGAAAACATTCAATTCCACCAAAGTTTAGAGTTGGAGTCAAAGTTCTGAAAAAGATTTCTTACGCAAAAAGAGGAAGGGAGGGTGTATGGATCACAAGTGGCTAGGACCATATGAAGTTATAAAAGATGTCGGCAAAGGTTTTTTTCACTCAAAAGTGTAGAGAGTGGTAAAACTATTAAACGAATCCATGGTGCCCACTTGAAAGTCTATCATACACCTCCAAATTCACCAAATTCTAGCAATCTCCTATCACCTTTCAATCCTAATGATCACTCAGATATACCTCCATCACCATTTCACTTAGACAATAATTCCCATATCTCATCATTAAATCATTCAAGTGTTCCAACGTCATTTGACCATGACAATTCTTCTAAATCTCTGTCATCATTAGGCCTAAATAATCATTTGGATGTTCAAGACTCTCTTTTATCTTCAGAGTTTTGTCAAAATAATACTTTCACAGTAAATTGCAACTTTCAATCATTCACACCTATTTACTTTCCTGTCACTGTATCACCACCACCTGTCTTTTCCCCTATATTACCACCCTCTTTACCATCTCCACCTCAAAAATCTTCACCCATCACTTTGTCATTGCATCCTTCAGTAACACCTCAACCTCTTATTTCTGTGCCTGTAGCTTCTTTCATTCCAACCCTCTTCATTATCATAACCTGTGACTATTCTACCTATCACGGGGCAACCATCTCTTAGTTCTGTAACTATTACTTCATCATCTTAACCTTCACAAAACATTCATGCCAAACGTCTTGCTATAAAAATGCGACTGATTTGCTAAGGCTAGCAAATCTGAAAGAGGTAGCAAATAACAGTGAACAGATTGATAGGTTAATGTTGATGATCTACAAGACACAATGAAAGTAGAGTGTATGTGGGTGCAGAAGCTATCAAAGGCTGATGAACATATTCTATTATCTGGGGAGTGGTTGAATGATACCATTGTAAATGCATCACAAAGACTGATCACAACATCTTTTCCTCTCTGCAATGGGTTACAAGATACCAATCTTGGACAAACTCTAGCATTTGATATTCAAAGGTCTCCATTTGTTCAAGTGTTACATACAGGATATGATCATTGGGTGACTATCTCCACATATGGATGTGACCTTGGATTTGTTGATATTTATGACAGCTTACCACCTGCAATGAGTTCATCACTTCAAAGACAAATTGCAGCAATTGTTTGTTTGCCACCCACTCATAGAGAAATCAACATCAGGTATGTCAGTCTTATCTGTTTTTAAGTTTCATTTTATCTTTAAAGGTATAGGTATTGCCAGTCACAAGTTGGCTCATCAGATTGTGGTCTCTTTGCTCTGACTTTTGCCTCAGTGATTGCTATAGGAGATGATCCAGGTAGATATACATTTGAGCAACGAAAGATGAGAGACCACTTACACAGCTGCTTAAATAAGGGAACTTTTTCAACGTTTCCTACAAGACGTGTTGGTCGAAAAGTCCATAAAATCACCAATATTGTAAAGATACCAGTATATTGCAAATGTCGGATGCCAGAGATCAAAGATTTAAAGATGATTCAATGCAGCACTTGTTCTGAATGGTACCATATTGATGTTTGTGTGCAAGTCTCAGAAGAGATCATTAAAAAGAGATCTTCCATTTGGTTATGTGACAACTGTGATAAAATTTCTGTATAATTTAAAAGTTTATTACAGTAAAATGAAAATTAATGCTAACCTTAAATATTATTAGTACAGAATGAAATATAAGAAGTTATATTTTTATAGATCCTAGGATAAAATATTGCAAGCAATTTATTATCCATCCTAGGATAAAATATTGCAAGCAATTTATTATCCTAAGATAAAATAATGCAAGCAATTTATTATCCTAAGATAAAAATAATGCAAGCAATTTATTATCCTAGGATAAAATATTGCAAGCAATTTATTATCCTAAGATAAAATAATGCAAGCAATTTATTATCCTAAGATAAAATATTGCAAGCAATTTATTATCCTAGGATAAAATATTGCAAGCAATTTATTATCCATCCTAGGATAAAATATTGCAAGCAATTTATTATCCTAAGATAAAATAATGCAAGCAATTTATTATCCTAGGATAAAATATTGCAAGCAATTTATTATCCTAGGATAAAATATTGCAAGCAATTTATTATCCTAAGATAAAATATTGCAAGCAATTTATTATCCTAGGATAAAATATTGCAAGCAATTTATTATCCATCCTAAGATAAAATAATGCAAGCAATTTATTATCCTAAGATAAAATATTGCAAGCAATTTATTATCCTAGGATAAAATAATGCAAGCAATTTATTATCCTAGGATAAAATAATGCAAGCAATTTATTATCCTAAGATAAAATAATGCAAGCAATTTATTATCCTAAGATAAAATATTGCAAGCAATTTATTATCCTAGGATAAAATATTGCAAGCAATTTATTATCCATCCTAGGATAAAATATTGCAAGCAATTTATTATCCTAAGATAAAATAATGCAAGCAATTTATTATCCTAGGATAAAATATTGCAAGCAATTTATTATCCTAGGATAAAATATTGCAAGCAATTTATTATCCTAGGATAAAATATTGCAAGCAATTTATTATCCTAAGATAAAATAATGCAAGCAATTTATTATCCTAGGATAAAATATTGCAAGCAATTTATTATCCTAAGATAAAATAATGCAAGCAATTTATTATCCTAAGATAAAATATTGCAAGCAATTTATTATCCTAGGATAAAATATTGCAAGCAATTTATTATCCATCCTAGGATAAAATATTGCAAGCAATTTATTATCCTAAGATAAAATAATGCAAGCAATTTATTATCCTAGGATAAAATATTGCAAGCAATTTATTATCCTAGGATAAAATATTGCAAGCAATTTATTATCCTAGGATAAAATATTGCAAGCAATTTATTATCCTAAGATAAAAATAATGCAAGCAATTTATTATCCTAGGATAAAATATTGCAAGCAATTTATTATATCCTAGGATAAAATAATGCAAGCAATTTATTATCCTAGGATAAAATATTGCAAGTCAAAATTTTTTGTCCTAGGATAAATGTCGATTGATTTTGCCTTTCGTATACAAATACTTTAGTGTGTGATGGAATGCTTCAACATAAGGTTTAATGTAATGAAAGAAATGTTATAGTTGCATTGTATTAAACACAGATTGAAGTATTCTTTATCACATACCACTAGTAATAGAACTGATTATATTAGACTAGTTTGAAAATGCATGTTTTACCTTGGACATAATGCCTCCCCCATCTTTAACATTACTTTTTTGGAATGAATTTTTGATTATGTCTTCTATATTAACTCTCTGCATGATATGTGCAATGTATTATCAACACATTAATAGTACTGTTTGTGTCATACCTGTACAGCTACTTGTAGATTTGATTGATTACTGATCTGAACAATCCACATTCAACTGTATTATGTTAAGTATACATTTTATGTACATTATATGTTTTTACTAGTAGTAGTTATTATAGTTTCAGTTAATTTGTGTACACCGGTATCACTTATGACTAAATTAATATATCAAAACACTAATATTGACTATAAGTACCTCTCTTCAACTTGAAGAAGAACTTGAGTAAGAAATTCATGAGCATCTTCCTGATCACCTGAAGATCATGTGGAATGAATTCTATAAAATATGCAATTTGCTTCATATTACAGTTTTGTCAATTACTGTTCAGGTGATTATCGATCTCTGTTGGTTATATCACCTTAGCCCCTCCTGCATGCAGAGATTCTTCAATCTTTTATCAAGCATATGCAGCATAATCTAGCTAAGAGTATATTTATCTCATTATGATATTGACAATAACAATTCTTCCTTCATGTTTATTTATATATTCTTGTAGGAGAGAAGGACTGTCCTAAGAGTTGCATTTGCAAAGCAACTGTTTCCTAGATTTGTTAATCATGAGGGAAGACTTAAGTCCATCATATCTCTCAGTAATCCAAACTGAGCACAGTATTATGTGCATTATGTTTTATTACTGTTTATAATTCATTAAAATGTCATGTAATAATAATAATAATAATAATAATAATAATAATAATAATGGAAAGCCACGCCCCTATGAATATTAAGTGTTTGTTAGAGTTGCCGTTTCCCTGCGGGCGGCGCGAGACTATAATTATTAATGAGAAGGCTAATTTGTGACCAGATTTGCAATAAAGGATCACATCTATCAAAAAATTTATTTAAAAACATTTGAATGTAAGTAATTACGTTTAAAGGATATCTACTAAATTTTGCACTCAAGTTATCTATTGTTTTTTCAACTGAGATATGATTTGGTAAATATCTAGTGAAAAATATATAACTGTGTACAAAGCAACTGTGTGTTTTTTAATTTTTTAAAAAGGTGCTTCATAAATCAGGTCACATTTATTGTTTGCAATTATGTAAATAAATTTATAATTCCAACAAATCAAACTCAGATTCAAGTAAATTCAGTCGCTGATAAAGAGAATTATCAAGCAATTTTCCTTAATTATTAAACTGAAGTTAATAACTGAGATTAAATTGTCTCATAGAAATATCTTTTTAGATCATAAAGTTAAAAATATTTTGGGCAAATTAGAACAAAATAAGAAATAGATTAAGCACTCAATAGATTTTTAATATCTACACTTTATCACACAATATTAACACACAATTATTAAGTTCAAAGATCAAGGCGTGATATGGAAGGTAATTCAACTGCTGTCATACGAAAAGGATCATTTTGTAATTGACCACTTTTCCAGAGCTAAAGGTTAACAATAGCAATTAAAAACATTTTTACATATTTTAATTGACATACCTGGGCTTCTATAAGACCATACGCAATCTTTCTTTCACCTGATCCATGTTTTCTTCCCCTCTCCCATTGTCCATTGAATATTGTCCGCACTGTAGTCTGTTCTTCTCCGTGACCATGTTTCATATCAAATCTCCACCTCCACTGTATGACCCATATTCTGCAGTCTCAATACCACGACCTTCTCTTTTACCATTTATCCAGTCACCTACATTATAACAATGTAATGATAAATTAGGTCTTGTTAAGCTATGATTAGTGTCTTAAATATATGATTGTCAAGAGTTAAAGAATTGAAAAGTTAGAACATTTCTCTAATGTAGTCTGTACCTGAATACTTGTAGTTTGCAGCAGGAATAGAAATATCTCCTTTGCCATTAGGTTGATCAAGATCCCATTGGCCAGTATAAACTATATCATCTGTTCTAGTTAATGTACCAGTACCTTGACGAAGACCCATATCCCAAGTCCCTGTATAAGTTGATCCATCTTCATAAGTCATTGTACCTTGGCCATGTGGCTATAGACAAAATACAATAACTATATTATACAAAGATCTTTTACCATATCATATTCCCATTGTCCTTTGTATTTCTTAACTGGTGTATATTGCATTTCTCCATATCCAACCTTTAAATTGTTTTTAAATTCTCCAGTATATATTTCACCTGTTGAATACTTCAAAGTACCTGGTCCATGTCGCTGTAAAAATATATATCAACCCTCAGTCATTAATAACTAGCCACACCCATCACCTTATTGTATTCCCAAAAACCATCATAAATATCTCCATGCTGTATGTCAAAACTCCCTTTCCATGACGCAAATCCCGATCCCAGGAACCTTCGTATTTTCCTAGTAATTTACTGGTAAAAGTACCTGTGCCTTGACGCTATATTTAAAATAAATCCAAAGTATTTCAATGATATATAACACATACCATCCCATTTTTCCAGCTTCCTTCGTATAGATCTCCATTGCTGTACTTCATTGTCCCATGACCATGCATCAAGTTATGTCCAAATTTCCCTTCATATATATTACCTTGTAAAGTCTTAAGTGTACCATTACCATGACGCTGTAACCAGCAATATATGGAAATCATGTCTAATAAACATCATATCTTACAAGAGAATTCTTCCATTCTCCATTATATTCCACACCATTGATACACACTAATTTACCATTTCCTTCAATGTGACCAGAATTGAATGTTCCACTGAATGTATCACCATTACTATAAGATATTTTGCCCTATATGATTGTAATAATAATGACTTGGTCTACTGGCTAAAGATACTGATAAACATTATAATATCTATCATTACTGTACATTTAGTTATTATATTATAATATTTTCCCATAGATTCACTATCAAATATCACAAGTGTATTAAATAGTACATTGATATAATGGATGTTTATAATAACTGGAAGAAGTAATTTTTTCAATGGCAGTTTTAGAGACAAGCTTTTGTAATCAATATCATTACAAGATGCAGCTATATAAACAAATGATTGAAGCATTTTCTAAGACAACTGTTATATTAATGCAGATCAGTTTGAGCTAATTGACTTTGTAGAATGGTGAACAGAACAACTAGATCTCAGAGTAATAAGAGATAGACAAAGAAAAAGCAAGAAACTTCTATAGTCTAAAATGAGAGTTAGTTCAATTCTAGATCTGAAACAAGGTAGTCAAAGTCTAACTACGACTATAATCTATGAAAGCTTTGGTGTCATTTTAAATTTTTATCTATATTGATCATACTGTACTTAGATGGTTATCTGCATAACAAACCTCTCATTGGATGGATAAACTGTACAATATAATTAGATATTGGATTCATCTTGCTTCCTTTGGACTTACCCAAATACAGCATAGACTCCTCATATTAGACAGTCGTCCAACATAATCACAGCAAAGTTATTTATATAACCAGCTAGTACTACTTATAAGACAATTGTCCCTAACTTAATTACCTTTTCCATGTCTTAATCCATCTTTCCAAGACCCTTGATATACATCTCCAGTGTAATAGCGTAGTTCACCCCACCCATCTATTATTATCTAATAATGAAGGAACAAAGACCACACTTTCCATGTACTTTGTCTATCTTCTCTCCATCGACCATTATAAATATCTCCAGTATTATAACGAAACTCTCCTTCACCACAACGTTCATTTTCAATCCAATCACCCTACAAAACAAGATAATGAATCTAGTTGCTACCTGGAATTAACTTACAATATATTGTGAATGATTAGGCCATAGCATTGTCCCTTTTCCCATTACGCTGGAAAATATTCATACAAGTCAGTAGATGGCTAAATACTTACCATAGCATCATAATAGTCACCTGTATAAGATCTTTGATCAAAATAAATAAAGTGAGCTTTACGTGAAGCTAGTTAAACAATGAGCTAGAACATATATATATATATATTATCTTACTTGAATCTAATTTATCATTACGAAGGCATTGATTGGTACTCATTAAATGGTGATAAATTGTTTCTTGTAATTTGGGGAGCCAAAGCTTTTTCTCTGCATTTGATCGGACATATATTCTGTATGGTCGTTGTGGTGTATAGATTTCAATTGCGTCTTCACTGCCTACAGTGGTCAGTCATGTCAAACAAGTTAACATAACATGTATTACTTGTTTGTGGGTCTCGATCTTCGACATCTTCAACCCAGAGTGCTTCAAGATTGAGGTTAAGTTGAACAGTACTTTGTCTGGTATCTCCCAGAGCAAATACCAGTAAATCATTGAACAATATACACTAAATAAATAAATAAATAAAAAACAGTCAATAGGTCCTACATTTTATTACTTGATATAATTTCTTGATGTTTTGGAGATAAACTTGACCTTCTTTGACTAAGGAGCGATTTGGTTTGTTCCAAATCCTATGACACACATGAGCATTAGCTTAATATTAGGAGTGTCATACCGATAAACCCTGAACTTTGCTCTTGAGATGTTCCAATGTCTTTTTCGTCTGAGCCTCTTGAATTTGCAGGTTAATGTAATCTGCTAATTCTCCCTATACAAATGACAACATTATTTAAAGTCATATTAAACATGAGCAATAAAACATGATTCTATTCATAATTAGAGGGTGTTCCTTTCAGCATTTACCATTTTCTGTAAAGCTTGTTTGAGATGCTGATAATCTGGATGACTCTCTTCTGTTCTCTTGATAATATCCTATTAGTAGTGTTATTTTTGAAGCCACACCCACTAGCCCACCTACCTTTAATAAAAGTATATATCGAGGTACACGTTGTACAGGAGTGATGAGGAACATGGGTAATGTCAGACCAGGAGATATGCGAGGATCACTATGACACACCTAGATAAAAACATGAGATACTATAACTATTATGTCCACAACTCATATTTAACACTATTATAATGATTTAGTGACCAAATAAGGTATTACAAAACTTCCCTCTCTATATAGCAGTTATATGTCCATTACAGCCTTAATGTAATCAACTTCCATTATAATTACTGAATCATTTTCAGCATTTATCATTATCATTATTATCATTATCTTTATCTTATCTTTATCATAATTATCGTTATCATTACATTTACTTCTATAATTACAATTATCATTACCACTACTAGAAATGTACATATAATGATATGACAATGAATAGATAATTACATATATTTGGAATTAAATTTCAAGAAAATCAGTTTTAAGGTTTTTCGGACTTAAATGACATCATGAACATGTACTTTTCATAATCAAGGATAGGCTTCCCCAATTTTTAGTGGACATTTAAAATTAAATTACAACTACTGTAAAAAACTGTAATTAATTATAATCAATTAAATTTACCCATTATAATTACCCTATGACTGTTATCTAGTTACATCAAACTTACTTGGAGTTGAGTTTCTACATCTTTTCTTCGACGTAGTTTCAGGACTAATGACTCAGCACTGTCATAGTTACTGCAGTATATGGCATACATACTTTTATGCATTTGAGTAAACTGAGAATAACAAGCTATAGGATGATGTCATAATGTTACTATAGTTACCATTCCTAGGAAAATATCACCAATACATTGTACTGGAGTCCATTCTTTAAATCTTGAATGAAGCAAAGCTAAGAAACCTCGATTAAATGCTAAAATACTAATAAAATAAATTATGAATAAAATTGGTTTATAATTATGACTACTTACTCATCAACATTAGCAAATATATGACTAGAGTCCTCAGCCAATAATGGACTTAATTGAGGCTTAAATACCTATATATCATAAATATTAAGATAATAGATGATGTCAAATTAATGTACCTCAACAACCACTTCAAGTTGTTTAACATAATTGTATTCTGTTGTGTATAATTCATGAAGTACACGTTCTCGTGATTCTGTAGGAAACCCACTAATAGATGAGGGAAGATCTCGAGTTGAAGCACAATGTGGAACCTCTCGTGCCACTGCTTGGACAACTTCATAAATCTAATATGATAAATAACTATGTTCCATTAAATGAAGTATTATTTAGCAAAACAGTTACCAACACTCTTAATGGTTAAGATCAATTGACTATGAGACAGTCATTTTTCATAGTCTGGTAAGCATAACTTACCAAGTCAGTATTATATATATATATATATATATATATATATATATATTATATGTATGTATATATATATATATATATTTCTTACACTAGCATCATGTAGTTTGGCATCTCTTTCCTTCATTTTCAATACCATATCTTCCAAATTTGTATTACTGTCTGGTATAACCTATTATATTAATATAAAACAGACTATGATGAATTATTTAATTATATATCATAATTATTACATCAAATGATTCTTCTAACTCCACAGAATTTTCAAAACAGGTGTCACCTTGAATATGTGATAAATTTTGACGACCAAAAGTTCGCCCAAAGAATGAGCTACGCAAGCTAGCTGTGGGTGTGGCAGGAGCTATAAAATGAGGATAACAAAGAAGCACAATGACATCATTTTTTACTTGTTGTTTTAGGGGTGTGCTTTTCCTCTTCAACAGAATCAGAGAGAGATGATGTGTCCTCTGTTCCTGAACTCTTATCAGCACCAGAGCTCTTTCTATCTCTGCTATTGTCTCCATCTTGCTTGTGTTCTTCAGATACTTCAAGGATCTGCTCTGGTAAATTAGTGTTATCAATTAAAGACTTTGGTTCTGGGGTTCTTCGAGTGGGTTTTAAAGAAGGAGGTGGGGGGCGTGGTGGTACAGGTTTCAGAGCTAAACTTGTTTTTCCCTGGCTTAGGTAATAGAGATAGGTCCGTAGATGCTAGCCGACCTTTAGAATCTTGAGTTGTATTGTTAGAAGGTGTGGTTTGTTTATTGACACGAGGCATTGTTTTTGGAGAACTTAATTGAGGGGGAGTAGGAGGAAGAGGACGCTCCTCTTCATTAGGCACAAATTTTTTTTCTCTAGCAGGTGGCTTAGGAGGTGTGGCATGAGGAGAATGTTCTCGTTTTGTTGTACCCCCAGCAACAACCCACCACCATCTTCTGCTAAAGTCATACTGTTTAAATCATTGAAAAGACCTTGATTTAACAAAACCATCTGATTGTGTCTTTGGTGAATTGGGGATTACATTCTGTTGTGTTCTTGATATTGTTGAATTCTAGCTTTTACATTGACTGGATTTTTTCTTTTCACAAATGATAGCTCAGCCATCCTGGGAATATAAAGACAAAAACATATATTGTATTTTCATTTTCATTATGAACACATACTAATATCTTTTTATTATTGTTAATAGTCTCAGAAAAACGTATGTTAAATGCATTATTGTCGTCGTCTAGTGGTCAGAGTTACCGTCTCTAATAATATGACATAATACTACAAAGTCGTGAAATCCAATGGCTTTTAAGTTTGTTTATATTACATAATCGTACTATTAAAATGCTTTAATATTAGCTAGTTATCTTATACAACAAGTTCTTTAACTTACAAGACAGACCTAATGAGGCTATTCAAGTAGATTACAACAACGCATGTATGGCACTGCACTTTTGATAGATAGCATCGCCACGCCCATTATCTCCACCCACATGTACTTCTCCAAAACAAGAAAATAATGGCGGGTTCATTGAAGAAGTTTAGTCATGTTGTAGCCGTTGAAAAAAATGGTGGGATAGCTTACAAGATGAAGTTACGTGGCCTAGAATTCCGTAAGACAAATCACATACAATAATATATTAATAATTATTTTAATTGTGCAGAACAGACAAGAAGTTCATGAGTCATATTATAACTACAAACTAATGATCCAGGTTAGACAATGCTACTATTAATATTACTATATACTATTATTGTTATTGTTAATACCTTTAGTAATCTTACTAATACTATTAGATGCTTACTCTATATTAGATAAAAAGAATGCAATTATAGTGGGCGTCTGACATGGGAATCATTACCCAAAAGGAAGAAATCATCATCTCGTTGTTTCTATGTGGTCCTTTCCAGTCGACCTAGGTAAATATAACTGAACAGTTTCTGTAGTTGTGTCATTAGTCAATGATTCTTCAGATTTTGTGTGTTAACTTATGATTCCTTTCTTTGTTATAGTTCAGAGATATTTGGTGCTGATCTTGTCTCTTCCAGTCTCACATTGGCCATGGAACATGTTAGCTCACCTCCTCTCTCTGATAAAATAGAAAATGTTCTAATACTAGGTGGGGCAGAAGTATATAAAGTAAGTCAGTTAGGTATTATACAGTGAGAGGTGTTATGTAAATTAAAACAAACTTTGAGCTATAGTCCATTTGTTTTCACCTTGTCGCCCAAAATTTGTAGTGGATGAAATTATAAATTGAATACTTGTAGTTGAGTTATCACATGAAATAAAAGTCCATGTGTCTGTGTGTATAGACTTGATTTCTTTTCTTGTAAGAACAAATTTATTAGCTACAGTAGTACAGTACCTTTACCTATATCTATATGATTAAACTTTTATAGTTACAATGTATTTCTTACCGTAATGGTTTCTCTCTTCAAGTGGCAGCCGTTTTATTGATTAACGAATTCATGAGATCACATTCCTCATGGTCATTGACATCTCCTATACTTTGCTTATGGAAAGTACAATAAATCTTGTTATTGTGAGTCATATCATATAAAAATGACGTCAAAAGAACTGGATGATCACCAGAAGACCACTTGACTTTGAAATTTTGAATTTGGTCAAGTTATTAGAAAGTTATGATAATTTTTATACTGGCAAAGTGAACATTAATAGATTATAGTGTTATTTTAGTTTTTTTTTACTTTTAGTCAGTTATAGGTAGTTTTGCTCTCAGAAACTACTTGTAGTTTGTTCCTGTACTAAATGTTTTAGTTACTGCATATGGTTTTGGTTAATGTAAATAAAGTATTGGGTAGTCAGTTACAGTGTGTGCTAAATAAAACAAATTCTTGTCACATGTGCTAAGGCTGGAGAATCCACAAATTGCATAAGGAGAGGAAATACCTCAGATTACATTGTCTAATAAGTACATTCATTATTATAGTGTTTTTGTCTATCTAGCATATTGGAACTGAGATATGTTATTTATCTTTTAATTATGATCACTTTCTATACAATACCATGTAGCAAGAAAAATTTGATGAGAGTTTTAATTTTGTGATTAGGAATCAAATTTTAGCTTGGCAAGCAAATTTTATCCTACCCAAAATAACTCACTATATGGTATTATGAAAATAGTATTATGATTACCAACTATATATAAACTGTTTTACTGGGTTCATTCTACAATGTGAACTCCAACAATGTCCATTCCCATAATGTCAATATACAAAATGTTAACTCTAAATGTCTATATATCAAAAAGGTGAATCATTGTTATAGAGACTAAATATATTTATAACAACTGTTACACACATTATAGATCTTATTCAATGTTAATTTTAATAATATTCATATGATTTTGAAAGCTATGCCTACTATGTTCTTGATTGCAGGATAAAAAATTAGTTTAATTAATACAAGAACTAGAGTGAAATATAATATTTGTTTAATGAATGTAAATATATAAGAAATAGAGGAGGGTTTGTGTAGAGTATGTCACTAGAAGAGATCATTTGAGTGCATATTGTGGTGACTATATTCCAAGCTCTATTGAAAGATTGTAGACTTTGGTTAAGAGTATATAATACAAATATGAGTAGTAACATTCCTAGGATTTAATGTAGCAAGACTGGCATTTCCTAGAACATTATACAATATGTGTAAGTTATTAATTCACAGTTATAATAATAAGTATAATAACATGATCATAGATCTTATATAACATATGGTCCAAACAAAACAGAGTTGGGGAAAAATACAATAATATATCAAACTCATTTCCAATTATTATATAAACACATGTTCTGAATATTGTCACCTTTTGTCATATTAGTGTTATGTACTTTAAAAACATATATAGTCTTGTCTACAAATTGTGATTGATCTTAATGCTATCAGTGTACTATGTATTAACACACATGGTCTGTTTCAACTTATTATGATAATTTTCTTGACTATTTCAGGAGGCACTGGCATCTCCTCTCAGTGATAAAATCTATTATACTGAAGTATTAGGTGAATATCAAAGTGATGTATTCTGGCCTGGGTTTGATGAGACTCAATACAAGTTAATAGAGTAAGTGCTCAAAATGGAAGTATTTATTATATATTTTGTGGAATATAGAGATGATATAGTTCCTAAAGGAGTGTTTGAAGAGAATGGAGTGAAATTTCGCTTTTTAGTTTATCAAAAAATTAATTAAATCTATAATAACAACAATAACAACAACAACTTGCTCCTATTTATTACATAAATACTTTAAAATTTAGTACTTTCATTTATGGACATGCAGTAGTTTCAGTTATGGTGGGCGTTCAGTTGAACTGGTAGAGCTACTATCACTTGCTTGGACTGGATAGGGGCATTGTTCTTGATCTGATATTTGAGTCTCTTCAATAGAATGTTTAAGAGATTCTTACGAATAAATATGCATGTTATGATAATAATGGGGACTAATTACTAGAAGGAATATAACTATCACCCCAAGTGTCCAAAGCCACTTCATATTGTCTTTTTGCTTCTTGCTCTGTGGTTTAGAGCCAGTAGTTGAAGTAGTAGGTCTTGAAGTGGAAGGAGATGTGGAAGAAGGTATGGAGGAGATATGGAAGGAGGTATGGAAGAAGGTATGGAAGAAGATGGAGTCATATATAACTGACAAATTAACTATATAATGTATTGGAGAGAGACCTAGTGTAGATGAGAATGACAAAATCTTCATATCCATCATGCACAGCAAGGATACCACACCCAATGATGATTTGATTGAGAAAAGGAGGGTGTGTCTTAGAAATGCTTGTAGTAAGGGACAGTTGGTGGAGGACAGGCCTGGTTGGGACGAATATAGGTGAAGTAGGAAACTTGTCAAACGGGTTTTGTGGTGAGAACGAAATAGTTGGGCTTGTTTAGTGACAGAATATGCTAATGTTTTATTCCACAAGTGCTATGTCAGCAAGTTTATATTGTTGACCAGTATCCAATATTCTGTGTTCTCCATAACTCCACTGAATAAGAATTTGTGGTCACTATTTGCAAGCACAGCAAGAAATCCTGTGATGTTACAATGAGATCATCAATGGGAATTCCCCTGCTTAGTTGTATAGAGAAATAATTACTACTGGTGAGGTTTTTAAAGTGTACATTTGAAATAGTGGCATTATCAACGAGTGTAGCTGCACACATTATACAAAATGTAACTTTCACTCACACTTTTAATTCCATTAATGTAAGTACATACATGAGGTGTGCTCACTGGTAATGTTTGTCCCTGTACGTAGATTAATCACCATTAAATTATTACCAATAGCTGTTACATAATATACATCGTAATTAGGGGCGGAACCCTTTATAAATTCCATTAAGGATTTGGCTGGCACATCCAAATCTTCACGAATTCGTGAATTCTGTAGTGATTCTAGGTTAAACTTAAAGTACTGTGATTAAGAAAAAAGACACAAAGTCGCTAACTGGACACAAGAAAAGACAATAAACACTGGTTGCTGCCACAGTAATTGATATTCAGGAGGAAGCTCAAGGGTACTGCCTTTAATTGAGTAATGGGTGGTTGCTGGTATTACAATCAATAATGTGGCATTATTGACCATGAGAGTCACACATTCTTATTGGGACAGAATGCTAATATCTGGAGTGAGGATTGGGGCTGAGGTAGAGGTAGATATGGCTGACTGTGACTATAGTGGTGTAGGCTGCTGTGCAACAGCAGAGGTATAATTAAGGAGACAACTTGATTGGAGAGGTCGTTTGCAACAGCAATCACTTTCCATCTAGGTTGTTGCTTGAATGAAACCTGATAAACAAAAAAAACCCCCCACCCCCAAGTATTGGCACAGTTACAAATACAAAAGAAAAATAGCAAACCATTGACCTACCTATTATAGAAACAGCGGATAAGATACAAGAATAAAATAAAATTTCCCCATTTCACTGGAAAATATGGTAAAGGACTACAGAAATCACTCGAATACTAAGAAGCACAGCAAATAAACTCCCTGGGAAAGCACCAGGATTTTTGATGAATCATCTGAGGTGGGGCTAATAAATATTATTATTGTAATATGAGGATACCATAAATATAAACCACCGACTTCCTCCAGGAATGGGCCGAAAACTCTTGAACCCTTCGTAGTTCTGATGACGAAGTCATAACAGAAGACGATAGCCAAATAAAAAGAGTCATTGCATAATAGACTGGATCAATATTTAACAGCTAGTCAATTGGGCCGCTTAGCTTACAAAAGCTGGTGATATTCAATTAGCTACTGATCGGTTCAACTTAGCATTGGATATAGAGTTGCAAGTGGAATTGGAGAGTTTTAATGATTTGGTTGTGACTGGAGAAATATTACGTCAAGATTAGAAAAAGGACGTGTAGGTTTTCAACCTACTCAAAAAGATGACAAATCTTTTATATATTAAAGTCCTTCCAAAAACTACAGAATTTATAGGGACCCGAGCTGATTTTGCGGCAGCTATGAATCCCTCCCAATCCAATGGTATATACAAATGGGCGGGGCTCTTTGTCTTCTAAAATGAATGGGAGAAAGCCAGAAAGATTTATGAAGAAGGTTTGAGACATAATCCTCAGGACCTATCACTTCAAACAGCTTTACATCGTCTTAATAAGCTGATGATTTAATGAAGTTACTAGGAGAATGTAAGGTGTCAAATGACTCATCTAAACTCTTAGACGACCGTCTTCCACAAGCCAATCTGATGATGAAACAGATGGAAATGTACCCAAGATCACGCTCATTCACTCAAGACAATATTAAAAAGAAA
The DNA here is from genome assembly GCF_016097555.1 of Gigantopelta aegis. Classification (NCBI taxonomy): domain Eukaryota; kingdom Metazoa; phylum Mollusca; class Gastropoda; order Neomphalida; family Peltospiridae; genus Gigantopelta; species Gigantopelta aegis. Next base: position 14,473 of record NW_024533503.1, on the reverse strand, counting down.
GGAAAAGTGAATCATCGTACTATGTCACCATTAGCTCGAATGTCTCTCCTATCAGAATCTCCATTAGGATTGGGACAGTGTCTGTTTCACCAACTCGAAAACGTGCGAGTGTTTTTAACATTTTCAAAAAAAATAAATCAATTACAGCATCTCATTCCTATGAAGATTTAGCAAAATCTTCTAAGCAACAATATCGTGAAACGCTCTGCATGGAAGAGTCTTTTCACTACCTCTGTATGTTCTCTTCAATTGAGTGAGTCTAGTCTTGGTTCTGCACAATACAAAGCATGAGGGCAATCAATGCACTTACAGATACATCATGATCAATATGGTATGTTTTATCATTCATTCAGTCTTATTTTTATATGAATGTTCTTTAGTTTTATATGAAATGTCATTAGCTTTATACTGAATTACAATGATATTGGTATTTTTACAACCAGTAATGTTGATATACCTCATTAAAGATATGTGTCATGTAATATATTGTGGTAAAAATATTAGGGATCTATGATGTGTAACAAGTTATTGTTATAAATGAGTTGTGTAGTTGTTAATGGATTAAGCTCATACCATAACCATTTAACTGACAACATTTGATAGCTATAAATAATGTCATTACATCTTCAAAGGAATTCCCTACTTACAAATTGTTTCTACTAAACTACACAGCCGAAAGAATTTCAGCAAAATCAAGCCACACCTCCAAATATTGCAAATAAGGATAATATAAATGTTCTTAATTTTTTATATGAAATGTTATTAGCTTTTTACAGAATGACAATGATTATTGGTGTTTATTATGACACAAACAATTGGTCTCATCTGACCACAAGTTTGATTTACACACTTGGGACATCGGAGATTTTTGAGCTGTCGAGAAGAAGATTGTCCACTATTCAAATGAGATAAAACTAAATTAGCTAAAGCATCAATGAAGATAGGGTTATCATTTAAAGACTCAGCTCTTCGTATGTTCTCAATACCACACTATTAAAAAGAAACAAGATTTTGTCAAAATCTTTAATATTACTTACTTCATGAGCCAATTCTTCAGCATAAGTCTAAGTCTATTCATGTAATGTTTCTATATGATCTGAAGTAAAGGCTATAGGAACTAACAGAATATTCTTTCTGCCCATTTTAGCTAAAGCTTTAATCACTTCATCAGTTTGTGGACTTAGCCACTGTAAAGGTCCAACCTATATTTAAAGAATACAAATACAGATATGGTAAGATCCAAAAATAACATGGAACAAACACAGACATAAATACAACTAATGTACAAGAAACAACATTAGCTACAAGATACAATTGATAAACTCAAGACTTTTAGACTGGGGATGATATAACAACTACAGAGAAGTGCTTACTTTAGACTGCCATACTAGACGGTAACAATTAGTATGACCGAGATGCTCCATTACATATTGAACAGTTGCTGCTACTTCTTGAGGGTAAGGATCACCTCGATTTACAACCTAAAAGGGCTACAATGATTGATATGGTGTACTATAGATCATACCACTCATTGGTAGTGAGTGGGCAGAGAACAGGATAACAACATCATTACGAATATCTTCAGAAATTTACTCAATTCAGATTGAATATTACCAAAAATGCCTGAAGTATACAGTATAATAAAATCATATTAAATGAACTCAATAATTTAACCTTAATTAAACCTTCATGAACAGCCAACGATCTATGACAGACCATTTTATTGTTGATGATAACCGATTAGTTTTATTAAGGTAGCGATATATAGCATTGAGACTACTTCCAGTAGTTGAACAAGAATATTGTGGATATTGAGAGTGAAGGCCACAGCATGCTCAATACCATCACTAGTATAAGAACTAAAATAATTAAGGATAAAATGTAATGTCTAGACTAACCTGTACATTTGGTCAATGGCATCTTCTGTTAGTGGATGAGCATATCTAAATCCAATGTAGTGTTTATGTGGACCTAGAATATCAATAAGTCATCCAAGATAAAGTACAAACCTGTTCCACAAAACCTGTTCAGGACTGAGTTTATCAAGGAGTTGTACCATGCCCTTGACCTTGACGATCTGTCCACATACGTATTGGAGAAACCACCACCAATTTTCTTGTATTGATTTTGTATACGAGGTGTCGTCTCTTTGCAATCCAAGGAGCTAATTGACTATATGAAAAGATAATATATATAATATTATAATAACAAATTGAACTAATTATGTTGTTGATATACCTTTGAGCTGGTAAAGGAATAAATCTTTGTCCATAAACAATCGAAGTAAGAAATCATGTACATCATCCAGTGTTTCTGGACCCCCTAGATTTAACATTAGAATACCAGTCTTAGGAGACCTAAATTGAAATATGTCAGAGCAAAATTAATTATATATTTAATATTAATTACAAATTTGTACACTTACTGTGTACTACTCCATCTTTTTGTTATATTTGTCAGTGTACAAATTCTTCTACCAAGAGAAAACATGTTAATCGACAAAGTAATCTAGTAGAAAAACACGACAGATTTCTGGCAATGGTCGCTAGGTACCCCTAGAAGGACCACAAAGTCACGCAGTGTATAGTAATTCATAAATTATATGTTACATAAGCTGGAAGCACACCCTCTATTTATGCCAAATTTTGGAGGAGTAGCTAGCTGTGATGGAGACGTTCGACGCATTGGCTAAGTTAGTAGTAATTGGAGACTCTGCTGTCGGTAAAACTTGTCTGATTTTACGATACACACAGGAATTTTTCGAGAGAACTTTTTGCCAACATTGGTTTGTTATCTTTGCATTTTATGTATAGCATATATAATAATATAGATATATACTTTTGTAACCGTCGCAGGAGTTGATTTCAAAACAAAAGTAGTTGAGGTAGGTTCTAAGCGCTATAAACTTCAACTATGGGACCACTGTGGTCAAGAGCGCTATGACTCTCTACGTCGAGGATTTACCGTGGAGCAAGGGATCCTTTTGCCTGCATGTCACATGATTGAGTTGTTTGGAGAATTATAAAGTTAGATAACTTTACTTACAGTGCATTTTTCACTCCCTTTTATCTGACAGGGGGGTTGTGATTGTATATGATATTACTAAGAGTACAAAGTTTTGCCAATGTCACAAAAGGGATCGATGATATGCATTCGGTATGACATAATATAGAAAGTATACTGAATTTTTTGTAGAGTACAGGACCAACTCAGCCACTAATTCTCATTGTGGGTAATAAATGTGATCTTGAAAGTCAGGCGAAAGATAACTAAAAGGGACAGCATTACAACTTGCTCACAATGCTGGAGCTTCCTTTGGAGAAGTGAGCGCAAAACAGGAGATGGAATCGAAGAGGTATGATATATATGTAGAGTATATTAATACTGAATGTCACATATTCTATTGTTTTAAGTACATTCTTTAAAGTTTAAAGTTTAACAATTTCCTGGTATCCATTACATTTATTGACACGTACCTCATTCCACTTGCTTGGTCTTTTTACAAATAATGAAAAATGTATTGGAATACTTTGATTAAAGGCACACATCTGAAGTTCGAAACACTAAGTGTTATCATTGTTACAGTGGTGATATTGACGCTGTAATATTTAAATTACGTACATATTATTTAAACACTCAACATATTATACACAAGTTTTTGTTGATAAAAGTTTGAAATATGATGTGTTTAAAATTGCAGACTTTCCAAGCCTACATACAGAAACTATAGAGCACATTGATAAGGAACAAGTCCGCATACCAAGAATTAGGAGGTATTGGTCATAGTGTTGATATATCTGAAGATTGGATAAGCCCAAACAAATGATGGTTACAAATGTTGTGGTGGTGACAAACTGCATCAACTAGTTCAAAAGAACCAAATAGCAAACTTGAATTTAATGTATTAATTTAATTTATATTATCAATTGAATAAGTATTATTTTTTAATACCTTTCTTTCAAATTTTTAACAAACTACTAAAGTTTATGTAATAAGTACTGACAATGTTTCAGTTTCTATGTTCATCACCTGAAGATAATTAGTAGCTTTCTTGTTCATTTGGAAACGAAACCATAACGAAAGGCAAAGAAAATCCTAGACAACTAAATCCCACAAGAGTAACAAAGAGACGTGGTTTTGTTTCTTTGTTGAAAAGGCATAGTCTAAAACCAGACAAAAACCATAAACTGAAAGTAAATATATTATTCTTACTCCTCCCTGGAGTGTTTTCAATCTCATCCTCTCAAGGGCCCCCTGAGCAGCTGTACGAGACATCAACGAGTAATTCTCGAGAGTAATCTCCAACCATTTCTGAAAGTAGCCATTTTAGTATATCTAATCACGTGATCCAAATAAGCTTACTGATCACGCCCATTTCTAACATGGCAACATAATTGTGCAATGATTTGTCTTAGAGGTGAGTATATCTAACATGACCAATTATATAGTCAGTATATCTTCAGGTTTTCTTAATTGTCGATTTGTGTATTCATTATGGGCTACGACATCTTCAGCAGTGTCCACTACTCAAGAGGGTGAGGGTGTTGTCTCAAGCTTGATCTCAAGGACGTGTGATTCCAGTGCCATTTTCTGCAGTAGCTATACCACATACACAATCAGTGTCATTAGTAACTAGCCGCTACCATATTACAGCAGTTGGAGTAGATCAATTAGTGGAGAAAAATGTTGACATTGCTAATGCAGATGATGAAATGATAAAGATACCCTTCAACCATTTAAAGTAGTGGAAAACTCAGACTGCGATGCTTTTGATTCAACTGATGAAGTTTTAGTAAAACTCAGTCTTTGATGCTTCTGATTTGAGTGATGAGGAAATTGTTCATTATTTTCAATAGATGTGGAAAGTTTAGTTTTAGAAGGAACAGATGGAAGACCAAAGATAAGTTACCAAACTGACAGAAAAGTTAAAAAGAGGAAGAAAGTAAAAACATGACAGACCTATTCCTAATGCTTTTATAGCATTGCCAGTTAAATCACAAATAATGAGGGGACAAATTGAAAAAATTCATCATCATATGCTACAGAAGGACCCCAAATTAAAACCTTTACTTATTCCATTAAATAGATTACACATCACATTAATGGTATTGAAGTTAGATACTCAACAAGATATTGATCGGACGAGTTAGAACAATTGATCACTAATATTTGAATTGTTTTTTTTAGAGCTAGAGACTTGTTAAAACATAGCAGTCTTGTCATACAAGAAATACTCCAAGGACAAGATCTAACACTAGAATTCTCACATTTGACATCATTTGGTACTAGAGTCCTCTATGTGATGTTAATAGTGAAAGCAATATTCTACTTAAAAAAAATTGCAGGTTTGTTAAAGAAAATATAAATACAGCATACTTAGGATAGATTTGCATTTAAAGTACTCAATTACATTAACATAACTCTCTTTTACAAATTTTTATTAACACTATTTCATTCTCTTTGATTTCAATATTTAAACAATGTTTGCTTATTTACAGGTCAAGTTCGACAGCTGTTTGAAGACATGGTGTGCATTCAACTGAGAAGAGACAATTTTACAGTCATATGACAGTTGCTAAAATATCAAGGAGATCGTAGACGTTCTGTTAAACAACTCCACTAAAGACACTTACTCTGACTGGGAGGGTACCTTTGGACAAGAAAGTATAAGAGAATTAGAGTTATTGTCATGACTAAATGTGATGAACCATGGTTATTATTATTGTTTTGCAAGAGAGGTTTTGTTAGTTTCACAAACTTTTCCCAATAATCATTTATTTTTATAGTTTGTAGTAAATTTTATTTTAATTTCACTAATGCCGTTACAAAATGTACAAACCAAATGAAGCAATAATAATTTAAATAAATACTAATAAAGAATGGCTACTATTCCTAAGTCAGAGATGAGATTTAGGGCATCCATCTAGTCATTTCAACTCCTGCTTCTTCTTTAAATTTTCAGCTAACTTGTCAAGGAAAGCAAACGTATTTAGATAATCATCAGGAGTAACACTATTGGAACAAATCCAAATACCTCAGGTGATATAATTCACAACAACATACTTTTGTATTCCTTTAATACAACCAGCTAAATCTTTGGTCATGAAGCCAGCTTCAATTGTCTCTATACATACAGCTTCTAAGTATCTGAGAAACGAGCCAATTAGGATTATCTATTGGACATGAAATGTTTAGTGGTAATGATATCCATTGCAATCTTACTGTCTAGCTTGGCACGATGAGAAAGACCACGAGTCCATGCAAAAATAGATGCTTAAGAAAGAAGTGTGATATGTTGAGATTAAAATACAACTTACCAATAGGATAGTCGATGTCTCTTTGCCTTGTTGGTGCATACGATAATGTCTTGTTACTGTTCCATGAGCAGCTTCACTCTCGATAGTTTTACCATCAGGACAAACGAGGACACTTGTCATCATACCAAGGACTACCATACCTACATAGACATCATAAAAACTTGGCTAGATTTTACATAGTGTACAGCACTAGAAATCACCTTGCGCAACAGAGTCACTTTGTACATCACCATCATAGTTTTTACAAGCCCATACAAATCCTCCTTCACTTTTTAAAGCTTGAGCAACCATGTCACAATGAGACATGTTCATACCAGATACCTTAGCTTCAAATTGAGACTTGTAATCTCTAAAGAATGAAATTTGAAATAATTTTCAAACTCAATTGAAGACTTGACTTTTGATAAATCTCTTCAAAATGTCTTTAAAGCGACCATCATATCGTTTCAAAATAGTATTCTTGGTGCTATATTAGATACAATAAATTCGATCCACTTGAATTGTACATACTCATATAAAGTGGCCAGCCTTTGTTAAGAGCATATGAAAAGAGCTATGAGCAAAATCACGTATCTCTGATCATATTGTACATGCCCATTGTAACACCACCGCAATCCTTAAAGTCAAACACTGTATGACGCTCAGGTTGTCCCTCCCTATGGGAGTATAGACTAATTCCCCTTTCCAAGGTCCAGGGATAACAATGTCAGTAGCTTTGACTATAGAATAGTTAGGCATTTGTAATAAGCACACTTTTCTAACTCACTTGGTCGCCATACGCATGACGTCCAATTACTATAGGCTTCTTCCAACACGTAACAAGAGAGGATATTATTACAAATGATAGCCTCTCTAAGACGGTACCACCAATATATTTCTAATGGTACCATTCGGTGATTTCCACATTTGTTTAAGGCCAAATTCTTCCACCCGTTGTTTCATCAGGAGTAATAGTAGCTTACATTTCATAATAACCACATTGTATTTGTGAATAGCTTCAGCACAGTCCACAGTGACTATGAAAATACATTAGGGATACTCCTTTAAATAGTACAATTATAAACCTTGGTTCATTGGTTTGATCACGATTATTCAATTCCCAGGTTCGATAGCTTTACAGTCTAATTCAACAAACGGGAAAGATCAGTTTCTCCTAATAAGTTCCAGATATTCTACATGTGTGGTATCATAAACTATCTAATATATCAATGTACGCACATTCTGTAAACAATACTGGTCATTTCATCCCCTTTTGCTTCTACAACAGTGCACCTAGTAAAGTATGTACAAGAACAAAGAGAGTGAATAGAACTTAAAATAACAGGACTATTAACTAAAAACGCTAAAGAAGTAAGCAACTGAACGTACAATCTTAACTACATGCACATATTCTCGTATTAAAATTGAGCCGTTTATAAGTTTTCTTACCTTGAATTTTGTGGTGGTTGGTCATTGCTCTTGCTAATAGCTGATTTGACGATTAAGGCTCAGATTATATACAGAACTGATAGTTTTTAAAGGGTGACCGCGTGACAAGCGCTAGAAAGGACGCCATATTCAAGATAAGGTGATTCTAGTTATATACACCGGCTAATTATCCAAATTGTAGAGGTGATACCACGGTATCGTTAGTACCTATATAGACCTAAAAAAAAAAAAAGAATCACTTCAAGAAACAACCCTCTATCTTACTGCGCATGCTCGGAATTTTTCAAGTGATTTACGACTTTTGGCCATGTGGGCACTGCTTGAGTGGCATCATAAAATGTTTACGTGGCTTCTCGCACAAATACCGGCTCTCTACTGTTCATGCTAATTAATGAAATGTAGTAGATGATTTGCCACATCAACTAAACGTCGAACTTACTCAGTTACTTATAGTCTGAAAAAAACAAAATAATCCGAAGCCGATCGGTTGGATCGCCCAAACCAGTAACCAGCCTCGGACATTCCGTCAAGGTACAGTGGTCGTGAAAGATGCGGCAGCTCTACCTAATTCATATTCAATGACGCCGGGTTGAACAATGTAATCCAACAACCCAGGAGGTTTGGATATTTTGTATTTGAATGGAGGGGTTGTAGGTGTGGTAATCTAAAAACTCCAAGTTATAATTGTTCTAATGAATAGGGCACAAGAATTATCTACGACAGAAAAAATGCTACTTCAGTTACGTGATTCTCCTTATTCACGTACTCCTCTGTAAACTGCCGCCCATGCATGGATATTATTGGCTGAGGGTACCGTGCAATCCCTCCAACGACAAAAAGTCCATAACCCTATTCCACCAGAAAGTATGTGATATGATTGGCACTAATCTATAAATTCTTTGGTCTTTGTATAGATCATCAGAGCGGGAAAGTAACCATGTCATTCGAAATTGAAAATTAACTGGAGTGCTGTTCAAAGGACTGAACTACTTTTTCCATTCTAGTTTTTGTATACCGTGTGGTTTTTTTGTTAACAGGTTAATTAATATAAATAATTATTATACATGTACCCCCCCCATTTTAATAATTGTTTTAATAAGTACTGTATGGGCCGTGGTATTTGAAATGTCTACCGAGGGGTTTCTCAGACTATGAGGTGGAACAATAAAGTTAAAGTTCAATTAATAATAGGCTGACCCTCCAGCATTAATTGCCATAAAAACAAATTCCCCCTAATGTTGATAGAAGTGGTAGCGTTATGAATCTTCTAGCTCAAAACAGTTTTTGGAAAATGAACAAACCCTCGAACAATAGCACTTCAACCAGTCTGAAGTGGATAAAACTAAAGAGAAACACACTCCAACAACTTAGTCTCCAATTCCTCAGTTTTGCAAAAGGCCTCCAGGATTTAGCTTTGAAGTGGTAGGTTATATATACTTTAACAATCTAATATAATAATAGTTAATACTCTAGTCATCAATTAAGTCGTGACAACTGTATCAACAACCAACAAATTATGGAAGAAGAAAACAACAAAGGAAAGAGCATGGTGGAACAAGACTCGTCAAAGAAAGAGTGTGTTGCATTACAATTAAATTAGAAGGACGGTCCATTATAGCCCTCACTGGCCTCAATATACTAGAAACAGTCCAAATATAGTAGTCATTCCAATTACAATTAAAATCAGAAGGACTTAGACTATAGATGATTGAACGCAATATATTAGGGGCATGCAAACAATTACTTTAACATTAGGGACTTATTGGACTTAATTTATAGCGCGTAGCAAATTGTATCGATACATTAAATTAGAAGACTTACACTATGGATGAATGGACTCAATATACTATGGGTATTTAATGTAGTATCCATTACAATTTAAATTAGAAGACTTACACTATGGACTGCATGGATCTCAATATACTATGGGTATTTAAGTTAGTATATTATACCATTAAAATTAGAAGGAATTACATATGGACTGAATGGTCTCAATATACTATGGTATTTAAGTTAGTATCCAGGTACAATTTAAAATTAGAAGGACTTACATTATGGCCTGTTGGGGATCAATACAATAGGGAAATTCAAATTAGTATACATTGATAGTTAAATCCAATGTTAAATGACAATTTAGAAAAATGCTCACACAAAACTTAAGCTATCGATTGTAGTACACATATAAAAAATGCCAACAGCTAAAAGAGTTTTAATGATTTAATTGCATAATTGCTTCTTAAATTATTAATTCACTTTGTGTATTTTATTATGTGTGCAAATATCATTTTTAAATATATAGAACAAACAGAGAAGGAAAGTGACATCTACTTAAAGTCAAAAACCAGATTTAACACAACTGGATGAACTAGTACACAAGATGTAGTATATTACGAAGTAAGATTGAAGAGGCAAACAAAGGTCATATACGATTGACAAGGTAATTTTTGGGTAATCGGACTCTGGGTTAAAACAAGTTTTGTAATTCTTCTGACATAATGTATTTGTAATTAAAGTGTGGGCATTCCTTGTTAATTACTGACATTCAGGTATGTAAGCCGCACTCAAAACTATTTGTTTTGCTAGTCTAAATACATTCTTATAAGTGAATGCTGTTTATTCCGATTTTAGGAAAGAGATTTGAAAAAGCTGAGAAAGAATATATATCATCTAAGTAGCTTACATGAAGCTACTGAGAAGAAGGAGCTAACTTCAGAAACATTGTATATACTATAATCCAACATAACGAGCTAAGAAAAGTCTCAAAACTTTCTGAGCTTATGTCAGCATTGCATATTTGAAGACAACAAAGAGGAAAAATTGTCAACAATTCTGCTGTTTTTTGTATGAAAACAACCTACTCCTGATGCAATAAACTGGCCATCAAAAACAAAGCAGCAAACAGACTCAAACCTGTCCTACCCTCTCCTGTCCCTTTGGGAAGTTCAATGATCAGTATTGTACATAGAATGGATTAATGATTTAGAAAACTATTTTAACATGAAAAAAGGACCTCACACCTATATGGTATGATGAAAGTGATGATATTTATGAAAATATATGTGTACAAAATACCAAAAGGAAAATGATTTTATTGGAAAAGAAACATTTTACTACAACAAACAGATACAAAAAATACTAATAGCACTTTAAAACAAGGAATTGAAAGTTTGGTGAATTGGTAGAAAGCAGTTATAATGGCTGGGCATTAAAAATAGATTTGTTGGGGGTAGTGCAAATTCATAAGTATAGTAAAATATGTGACAAAAATAAAAGATTTTTCTTAATTTTGAAGAACAAGTTCGTACCAGTTCATGTACTAACTGAGCAAAGTTGGATTTTTGTAAGCTAAGAGATGCATTGGTGTTGCAAATCCCTCCAAAACACCAGTAACTCGCATGATTTGGACTATTTGGCAACCAAATTATAGAAATAGGTAGACGCCCTTTGCTCTTTAAGTAAAGTTGTACTTAAATTCCCACTACTTTTAACGTTTCATGGTGGATCACTTCGTCGCGTTATTTGTCTGATGAAGAGAGAGATGGAGGTGATGGTGTATATGCAAGAGACGAGAATGTGTGTTGAGCTACTAGGCCAAAGTTGAGGTGCTACTACAACCAGGTAATGATGTTGAAGGATTGCAAGCTACTGGTAGAGTGGAGATAATTGGGTTGAGAACGTCAAAGATAATGTTGATTCCATAGGATGGTGGAGCCAATGGTTCTAAATTTAGTGAAGTTAAACGTAATGCTTCTCTTCTTCCCTTCTTTTCAGACAAGCTGCTTTTTGGATGGAGGTTACGTTCTATTGGGTTTGCATGATTTTAATGAGGTTATGAACAATTGATAAGTGAACTCACCGTTCACTTGTACTTCTAAACTATTGATAAAACTGTGACTGCTTGGTGAAGAATCATAAGTTTAGTTTTGAGTCTTTCTGTTGAAGATAGTGATGCAAATATCACCTAGTTCCTTAAAGCTTCATGATATCCTCTAACTCGATTTCTATAGATTAAAGGAAACTATAGATCAATCGCATTTTAGTAATAGCTGTAAAATACTGTATTAAAACAGTTACAGATACTGATATTAACGCCCTTTCCCTTTGATTATTGGCACTGCGTCTTTCTTTTTCTTTCATAACCGTTTCATCATCTGTCAGATATTCGAGTTCTTTTTCCATACCTCCCTCGGCTACCAGGTTTCTTGTCTTTTCCAATACCATTTTAACATCTGATGGTTCAGTAGATGAATTATGTGAGGAAGGTGTAGCAACAGATGAAGGTGAGTAAGAGACATGGAAGTGGTCCTGTAGTGTTCATAGAGCCACCAACAGAAGCTAAAATAAAAAAGATGAGTTATTAAATTTATATCATTACATACTAGATGTGTTATGGCTTTACTTGAAGTGGCCATGAGTTATCATGTGGCTCTCTTCTTAGTTCATGAGGCTGTGAAGATAGATTTAATATAGATAATATTTTACAGTATATATACTTACTGGTATCTCTGAATTATATATCATCAGGAAAAAAGGTGAAGAAGGAGGAAGGCAGGGATCCTTCCCAATATTGTGTCGATATTGGGGAATTGTTGACAAGAGCTTGTTTGGTGGCCACGAATCTAGAAGGATTCATTATCAATATATATCATTAATTTACCAATCTACTACTTACCTGTAAAGTACTGGAGAGTACATTAGACCATCATTGTTACATGGTCGGCGTGGTAATCCTTCAACAACTTCATTTGGATCTGAGAGACTCATTAAGCACAGGATCCTGGTAGTCTGGAGGCATGGAGTTTGGTGAGTACTAGGATCAAAGAACTAGAAATAAATTTTATTGTGTAATTTTGTATAATTTTCAAACAGGTCATTGTAATATACCTGTGGTGGTAATAAATAATTGCGGAGGAGGTGGAGGTTCCACTGGTGAGGGATGAAAAGGACCTAAGAAGTAGACAGACATAAAGAAAAAATAAATATTATAATAATTGACAGACTGAAACTTTGCATATATTACTGATTAATTCAGTACTATATTTATCTCTACCTGTTCCTAAGATAAGAAGGAGGAGGACCAATTGGGATTCTATAGTTGGAGGAGGTTGGACAAAATGACTAGGTGCAAGGACTAGGCTGAGGATGATGACCTGGAGGTACTGCCCATGGTAAGTGGACCGTCTGTAATACATTAAGCTATAATTTCATATGATGTGTTTCTATGTACCCATTATAGGATATGTCTGAGGGGAGAAGGAAGAACTAGCGTCCAAAATCAGGTTGTAAAGGAGATTCTGATGCTGGAAGATAAAGGCCTGTTGCTTCAGGTGCTGGTGGAGAATGGTAGAGAACCTTGAGACTGAAAAAAAGAACAACTCAGTTTTGAGGTTATGGCAACATTTTATCAGAGACATGACAATCAACTATACACAATATTTTTACTAATCAGTCCTAAACTTAACCTTGACTCAAAGTAGTTAATTGAATAAACATTGTGATGCTTTGACTACTTCACTGGGGGTATAATAGTATAATCCTATTATAATATGCTATGCTGTACAGCATTTGGCAGCAATCATGCATGATTGTGCCAGAACTGGAATGATAATTAAACTATCCACTTATTCGGGTGCGTTTATGAGTATTGGTTTAAACATTGACAATTTATCAATTACCTAATTATTATTTAACATACCTCTATAATCCAATGAAGAATTAGCTGGTGACAGCAGATGAAGAGAAGATTTCTTCTGCCACGCTGCAAATAGAAATAGGACTAAGTAAAACCTACAGCAATACAGGCCTACTACTACCGTTTAGCTCTTATATATACAGTCATCATGTGTTTATCATCAGTTACAGTAGCCACAAGACTCTATGATATGAAAGGTATGTCCCACTACAGACTGGTCAAAATAGTCTCATTGAGATGAAGTGCCCATATTAGGCATACATATAAAGCTAGTAACAGAGTTCAGGCGTATGGAATGTCTATTATCAATGAATTGCCTACTGTTCTACGTAATTGACAAATAAAATGGCATGAGCTGGTTCACCTTAATGCCACGTTATTTGAGATACAAGAATTATGGAACTTTAATATGGTTGTAACTATCAAAACTATTTTGTTGTAGCTCGCTCACTAGCCCTTCACCATTGAAGAGTAAACAAGGGGTATACTGTTTACTAGTTATTTGTGTGTGATGCCTCATTTTGTTTGACGCAAGGAACAACTTATGATGGATTTATCTTTTTCTATTTTTAAAGTAGGTAGAAACGACTGGCGTTCCTTGCTCGTCTTCGGGCAAATCTAAAAAGTTCAACCCAAATGTGGATCACGTGTCAACAGATAACATGTTTCCTTCCTAAGAAGATATATATTCTAATATCTCATAAAGGTCATCATCTTAAGTGGATAGTGTATCTGCGTCCAAGAACAGGGATGTGAACAACATCTAAGCTCTATGGGCCATCAACTCTAAATTTTTTGTTTATGTATAGGTATTAGTCTGACAACTTTAAACTCATTCATAGCAACTGCCTTGATGTGAGCGCCTACTGCAACTGTGAGCTACTTGGCAATATTGGGATATTCAATTTTAAAGAACTTTGGTTGACACTCACTCCTGGACCTGTAAAACCAACTGAGAAGAGGAGTTATCTCTGGCAACTAGATAGCAGATAGAACCATGGTCACGATCATAGCTTATGAAACAATTGTTTAAACT
>NW_024533502.1:0-62253 GCF_016097555.1 Gigantopelta aegis | reverse complement strand
AATAATAAAGTTTAAAAAACAAAAACAATTTTAGCAAAAATTTAGTATAAATAGTTCATTACGAAGCCCAAATTGGAATGAAGATCTCTTAATTATATAATATATAAAACAATCAAAAATGGTTACAAAAATTACATATAACCTTCCCTGTAAAGATAAAATAAATAGTTAAAGTTAAGTTAGCTGCCTTAGGTTAATCTTTGTTTGTTCTAATGATTCATGACGAACTCTCATTTGTTGGTAGTCATATTGCGTGATAATTTATCAAACATAAATTCCAAGTATCTTCTACTATACTAAAATGCTGTCAGTTTTGATCATCTGCCTGGAATAAAAAACTAGATCTCTATGGGTCATCTAAGCTTCTACTGTTAAGTTTTAAACTGATTTGTCATCCAATTGAGATATTAATAGTTAATAGCCTTTTAACCTTTATTGGAATATTTTATATACTCCACTCACTCATCATTAGATTTTTTTCTAGCGCAACACTAAAATCAATCTATAACCATCTGTTCTGTGAGTTCAACAAAAAGTCCTTTTTGTTTTCTTCTTGAGTCAATTTCATTGCCGTAACCCAAACCTCATTCTTCTGTTATTTCTATTATTTTCCACTAAGGTTTATGAGACACACACCATCCAACAGTTTAGTACTAACACTTTTCTAGGATCTTTGATCTTGAACGAACAAGTTAGTAGTACATTCTAATGCAATAATATCGAGATAAATGCTGTTATTTATAGCAATGCTAGAAACATGGATTAATAAGATTGTATTAACATAAGTAAGGTTATGGTTTTAGGGTTACTGTCACAGTCAGTATTCCTGCTGAAGGTTTCACTTGTTCCAGGTGTTTAGTTACTGCGAAACCAAAATAAGGAGTATCAACAGCTACAGGTTAGTCCAGACGTACACTTGACAAGGAAACTGTAGAACATTAGAGTATGCATTCATTTTATAGTTTCTTTAGACATAATGTTGAGGAATATTGCCCCTTGGGAATAACATGGTATCGAAGCAGTGAGACATTCCCATTCAATTGCTTCATTAAGTCTTGCTGTTTTGATTCAACATCATAGATATGATTATGTAATCAGTCCTCTGTGGTCCATTGGATACTTTCATTGATAGATATTGTGCATAGAGATAAAGAATATTTATATAAAATAATAACAAGTTTTAGAAAATCTCACTTTGAATCTTCATCAACTTTGCTCTCAAGACAGAACAGTTACTTATATTATGTTCATTATGGTACTGAACATGCTTAAAAAAGACGGTTTTCTGTAACCATTTATAGTTTAGATGATGTATTTTTATTCTAATTTTCTTTTCGGGTTTAGGTCATGTGCAAGACAATTTATACTATTTTATGATTAAATGTTTAGTGGTCATTGTTGAATTACTTAACAGTAAATTAGTTGTGTGGCCTTCTGTGATTCGGAACATTCACATTTTATCCATGAGCCCCGAGAATCTCCTTCTGGAGTCTAGGATTTTTGATTATTGAGGATGATGGCCATGACCCTGGACCTAGGAGTGGGAGGAGCCAATTAACGTGCTGATTTCAGTTGATCAAGGATGACAACTTTAGAGGATATTCAAAAAGACAAGCTAAAGCAAGCTGCTCTGTATTTAGATGAAATATCAGATAAAGAAAATAAGGAGTTCTGGCGTCTGTTTATAAGCAATTGCCTCGAGAGATTACACAGGAGGACCAGATCGAAACGTTTTGCAGAGGAGGGCAATACAACAACTGGCAGTCCTTCTTTCAAACTGTTGTGTGACCTTAGACAACCGTAGGGTTACTTTTCAAACACTTTATCAGATGTCTGACAAACAATCATAAATGTATGAAAAGACTTTAATTTATTCATACAACCAGGTGAGTTTATATATATACATTTTCTGACCATTTTGTGAAGTATTATTGACTCTAAGTATCTGTATCACACACACATACACACAGCTATTCTAGTTATATCAGACACATCCCTCTTCACAGTCATACAGCGTTGGAGATGTGTTATTAGTATTAAGGTGTAGAAGAGACTGGGTCCCATCACCTCCTCAATACCAGTGGTATTGGAATGACACACCCATTACTTGATCAAACCGACTCTGTTCTTAAGATCAGTGATATTAATACATCACATACTGGAGTCTATAAGTGTATAGTGAACTAATCACATATATCAATGATCATATTTTAAAACCGCTCTGTAAGATCACACACAGTTAAAGTGGAAGTGAAGTATTAGGAGTACTCAAAATCTGGTAAGTAAGACCTGTACATGTTATATTAATTGGTTGTAAAAATGTATTAACCGCTTTATCCTTGCATGTTTTATAGTGCCACTTTGATGGCATCCTAGTAGCAACATTTGTGATGTGAGCATGATGAATTTTTTTGTAATCAAATAATTTAAGAGCATTTTTAACCAAATTTGTACATGTTGTATAGTACTACCCTTGTTACTTTCAAAACCAGTAATATCATTTAGTTACTACAGTACTAACATACAATATGTTCTGATGTGTCTAATATGGAAGCTAAAGGTACACATCTAATTCCAATTCTATTTTTCCATAGCTCAACGAAGTCTTAATAAAGTGAAGTGTGGAGCATGAGCACTGCAAGCGTCTTTAGAATGGAGCGAAATGACTGTTTCCAGTTAGGGTGGGGGATAGAATTTAGTTTTAAATATTCCATTTGAAGAATAGAAAATAGAATTGGAATTGTAACTTGTGGGAAAAATGCAAAGTAGAATGTGGATATTTTCGGAAAACTTCAAAGAGAAACATGAAAATTATGAAATAGAATTAGATGTCTGCATTTAGCTTCTTAGTCTAGTACTGCTGGAAATATTGGGTGAAGGAATTTTGTCAGTTTACATCATATCATCAGTTATTTTTTTCAGAGTTATACTTTAAAATAAAATAGTCTCTGGAAATCTATACCCCAATTTTTTGTTGCTGGCAGCAAATTGATTTCTACTTAAATTGCTATAGCTATGATGTTATACTCACACATATAAACAAGACACACAGAAAGGATAAGACTATAAACAGTACTGTTATCCTTGTCTGTGATAATTATAATACATTTTAACTAAATACATGTAAATGTTAACCAGACAATTTCTCCATGGAGCTTGATTCCCTTTAGAAACTAATGCCGAACCATATTTGTATCTCGAGTCTGATCAGTCTGAGAATGAGTCTAGAATAAGAAATAGAAGTGCTGCCAGTATTACACCCATGTGAGCACTATGTGAAGGTTTGTTTCTTTATTAAGTAAAATAGTAATTCTATTTCCATTGTTACATGAAGCACTAACAAAGATATTTAATAATTGTAAAACCTCTTCATTTGGAAAATGTCGTTACAATGAAACATTTTCAGTTGGAATGTATAGCTACATAAAGCATTTATGGAGAATGGAGTGTTAGGAGTTTACATCATTACAAAGAATTGATGATTGGGGCAATATATTTGTCAGGCACAAAATGAGGAGGAATTTGTGTCTTCAAAGTAGTCACTGTTAAGTGTGAACACAAAAGAAAGAGGTGAAAAAAGTTAAAATATTGTACATTTAAAGTTCATAATACATACAATATACACATGTTAATTACTAATCACAACTATAGGTTTATGTATTGTGACTCAGCCAAAGTCATAAAATATGTATGTGTGAGAGATGATTCTATAAGACTGACCTGTGAGGCAGTATCAATGAAGGAGATATGTTACCAGTGGTATCATGATGACAAAGAGTTAAGGTATTATTATAGTCTAGTCTTGTACATACAGGTATTATGTGTATAATTTTATTTAATTAACTAGTACAAAATATGATTCTATAATAACATATAATTATACACAAAAGAGTCGTTTAAAAGTGACTTGTGATTATGCTACATACGATATTATTATTGCAGAAATGAAACATTGATACATTATAGTATCTTAATCAATTGACTTTCAGTTTGGTCATATCACTGTGTAGTTTACCAGTGGAGATGATGAGTAAATAACTGACCAAGAAAAGGTAACAGTGTATATGGACTTCCATATGACTGTGAGTTATATTGTTATATTTATTTATGACCTTGTAGTATATACATTTTTTTCTTTAATATAGCATCAAAAATGATCAATGAGACCCAAACTGATCAATGTAATGGTGAGGGTGAGGTCATCAAACTTACTGATAATAATGATTCCTTCTAGTATAGTAATGTGCAGTATATTAGTAAATCTAAATTATCTACTTGAATGGCTTATTTGTTTACATATAAATAATTGAGAACGTCCTTTCAGGACAGTAGATCTTACAGTATGTCACTTGTGATTTCACAAAGTGGAGCTAATAACACAATAGTTGGTACAGATGAATTTGTAAAAAGCTTTTCATCAATCTTTTATTAATGATTTCTTATAGATTGCAACTGTTCCAGCATGGAAAATAACCAAAAAAAGGAGCTCACATAGCTTGAAGCTTATAAAGGTTTATAAGATCAAGAGTGATGGAGATTGTGGTGACGTTATAGCGTCCAGAACTAATATACTCCATGCATATATACAAAGTACTTGGATCCTTTTAAGTAAGTATTAATTTCTGTGTTCACTAATGAAGTAGCTAATTTACTGAGGCACAGTTTATGTAGTCAGAGGGTCTGGTGATTGCCATTGATGTCTTGTTCGAGTGTACAAGTTTTTTTGTGAGTTCATGTACCTATAAACTAGTGCTAATGGATATTCATACAAATAAGTGGCTAATAGCATTGCATGAGGACAGAAAAATAAAAAGAATGAAACCAACCAGTCTTCATTTTTCTCAACTGCATACCATCATAAGCATGAATGTTTACTTACAATCAAGTAAACACACAGTGAAGAATAGATGGATGCTCAAACAGATATTACGACTATCATAACACCACTTTGTTGTAGCATTTTTTAAAAAAATGCTACAAAATAAAGACATTAAAGAAACACAGAGCTTAAATAATTTTTAGGTTTGGTCATGCTTTCAAATAGGTTGATGATAGATTAAGTTCATTAAGTAAGATATGACCACCAGTTGACCTCAAATTGGACACAGTTAAGAATATGTGTAATAATTAATTTCTATTTGGAATAACTTTATAATATGAGCAACACATAAAACATAAATTTGAGGGGCAGATCCCAAAAGTATAGCCTTTCTTCCTCAGAATAATTACAATTATATGTAATACACATTGTGATGTAATCTCGAATGTAACAAAATTTGGTTTACTTATTGGTGACTTGTGTGAACTGTGAAGTGTTTTTGTTTCCTCTTATTTGTCAATTGGGACAATTGTCCCATCTCTATAGAGAAATAGCTTTGTTACACCTTTCTGCTAATTTGTGTATGAATTAATGCTTACCAATTAATGCCAAAGATTTCTAAATAAAACCATGATTTATTGTTTTATTCGTCTAGCTACTGATAAAGTAACAATAGAGAACCAAGAAAAGATGGAGGAGTTGACCAGAGAGAAAGAAGGTAACTCATAATACATTTAGTAGTGCATACCATATATGGTTATGTACTACAGCTACTGATAAAATAATATTTGAGAAACAAAAAAAATAGAGAAGCTGACCAGAGAGAAAGAAGGTTACTTATTATACCTTCTAGTGTACCATATATGGTTATATTTTATAGCTACTAATAAAGTATTAGTAGAGAAACAAGAAGAATAAAAGAAGTGACCAGAGCAGAAAGAGGGTATCTTATATAAAGCTTGTAGTGTAAAACAAATATGGTTATATTATATAGCTACTGATGAAGCATTAGCCAAAAAAACAGGAAGAAATAAGGAAGTTGACCAGATGGAAAGAAAGTGAGTTATTATAGCAGTACATATTATATGTTTATGATTACCTGGTGCTAAAAATGATGTTAAATCCTATATTAGTGCCAATCTGTGCTTTTAACTTGATAAAGACAAGCGAATATAGGTGATGAACTATGTAATTCACTAGCACAGCTCCATGCTTTTAATAACATGTTATATACACACACAATGAAAAGGTTTCTATTAGACTGAGTCCCAAAGGTGTAAGGAGTTGTAAGTCTGTAGAAAGTATGAGTAGATATAGAATAAATTTTGAAAATTGCTTTCAAAATAACGATAATTGACAGATTAAATTTTGCTAAATGTGTTGCATCTATTATATCAATTAAGAAAAATTCTGTCAAATTAAACCCTTCACAATTTCCCTATATGCTATATTATATATACATATAAAGTACACTATATCTTTATCATAATTATTGTTATTGAAGAATGTATTTAACATAGCCTTTTCAATCCAAGGGTCAACACCCCTTACCACAAGATGTGTTTTAGGAAACATTATGCGGAGTTATCACGTCTTGTCTTGATTCTAATAACAGATTACCTCTAGCAAATGAACTGTTTAGTGCTCGACTTATTACATTAGACTGTTATAATAGTGCTACAGATAATGTTGCAAAAGACTGATATAGAAAAGGTGTCCTACTAATGAAAGGTTTAATGACCTCAATCAATACACAGCCCCAGTTATTAGAAGAATTAATTATTGTTCTAAAGAAATTAGAGGGACTTAGGTTAATGGCTGAGAACATGGAACATGACCTTTATAAATCATTAGTAACATGATCCAAAATAAAGTTTTCCATTTTATTTAATTCTATGTTGCATGTTTTTTTAAATTAAAATATTTCAATTTTTTAAGCCTTGTTAAATATAAGGCATAATTATGATGTAGCGTGTACTATCACGTTTGTAATATAAGGAATATAAATTATATTTAATGTTAATCAAACAATGCATTGATTTTCTGTGGTGCTCCCTGGTCTTCGTAAATTGTGATCATGTTTCAATGTATTTATAGATAATTTCTGGACCTACAGAGGATGCATCAGTAAAAAGATAATGATAGTTTTAGTCATTGCTTGAAAATAATTTAATTATAAGCAATATAAGCACTTTGTCATTTCTGAGGTTTTCTTTTACGAAGAGTGTACAAATTGTACAGAATATGTGAACTTTGGCAAAAAATGTACAAAATTGTACACATAATCTCAAAAAGAGATTTTGTGTTTTACACAAGACAACTTTTAATAATAAAAGAAAACTTACAAATTAAGATAGCTTGTAAATTCCCAATGGATCGAGTGATTTTTAAAGGAATTTTCCAGAATAACAATGCTGATATTGAAAAGTGTTTTGCATAAAATATTAAATAACAAAGGTAGTAATTCAAATGTTGTTTAAACATGCAGGGGCCTCGTTCTCAATACCACCAACAAGCCTCTCACTAGTAATCTAGTTATTAATTATTAGTGGGTGGTAATTATTAGTAGTAGGTGTGTAATGGGTAGAACATAATGTACACATTAACAAAACTATAACAAATTTCATAGCCAAAAAGGAGATAATGTTCAATGTTGTTACAAGGCCTCTTCAATATCACCACCAAGTGTCATATTAGAAGAGTGGAAGAAATGTAACTTAAATTGATCATATTCATAGAAGTCAAAGTAGTGATTTAGAGAGAGAGAGAGAGGGAGGGAGAATAATTTACAAATACATGCAGAGAATACAAATTAAAATAATAATAAGAGTCCTAAAATTTAATAACAAGAGAAGTAATGATGCTATTCAATGTTATTCAAATATCTGAGACCTCATTCTCAATATCATCAGTATATAAGTCTTCGAGTGGAAGAATGCAAATAGATAACAGAGTAATATTCTTCTTATTGATGATATTCTACTTCTTGGAAACCTTGGGAGGATCAGTTATCCTAGAAATAGACAAAATAAATTATTATTGAATGGACTGATTACAACCCTGGCCCCAAATTGTCTATAATTTTATTTGCTTCCACTATGACAGCAAAAACATATGTGAAAAGTTACAATTGAAAAATTAAATCAGAATACTTACAGTTAAAGCAGAATTATGTTACATCTACGTGAATATTAGTAACTTGAACCTAATGTTAATAAATTAGGACTTTTTGCAATTTTTTACACATATATATCTTACAACTAACATATATGGTAATGGTAATACGTACTACGGAGTCAAGGAAAGTGGTCGCCTTGTTCAATTTACCTAGAGCTTTGATGATCAAAATCTTTAATCCTGCTTGTGCCGTTGCTGTGGCTGTCCCAATACTGAAGCTATGTCTTACATATAAGGACTGGTCTACACCATCTGGCCTAATAGGCTTTGGACAGGCGTGATGAAATGGCTCTTCCTAAAAGGGCTACTACCTTGAAAATGATAGAAAAAACCTGGCGCTGGACCGCAGACTGCCATGTATGATAATGCAGCTGCTACTTCAAAATTAGTCACATTTTAGATGCTTTCAAAGGACTCTCAGTATCTTTGGCTTTTCCACACTATCCACATTAATGTCCTCCCATGCAAGGTATATATCAGGTTGAAATGCTGACTGTGTGAGCACTATGATTTCCCTCGCTCAGAGAAACCCAAAATGGAGATTGAGCATGCTGCCCATAGCATGACTGTGTTCCCTGTCCACCTTTCTGACATGGTCCTAGAGGGTGTCTGCTAATATGGTGAGGCAAAGATCTCTGAGGGGACTATACCCAATTCTCTGTCTAGCTACCCATTAGTTTAAATCACGCAAAGGATGACAGTGACTTAGGTTCTGACGGGTTTGAACAGACAAGTGTACCTGTCCTACTTCTAGTCAAGCAACAAATTACCTGGCAAATTTATTTGGCTTACCTGGTCCATCACTAGGGAAGAGGTTGCCATCTAATTTGTTCTATGAAAGGTAAGAATATACCCAAGTTGTTTAGCTCTTGGGAGTGCTCCAATGATTCCTAGAAAAAAGGAAGCATCCATATACAATAATTGTGGAGGACACAGTAATGCTAATGTTTGTGTGAGGGCCATTGGCATTGTGTAGTTCCAAATATGATGATATAGATGACTAAAAAAATACCTATGAAGTACTATGACCCTAGAATGACTAAACCATGTCATGGTTGTTGCATTGCATAAGGACCGTACTGATAACATAAAACTTATTAGAAATGGCTAAAGAGTTTGTTTCCTTTAACGCCAGACGAATTTTTTTGGTCTTTTTCATGTTTAATAAAATAACACAACTAACATATAAGGTCAGGCCCCCCCCCCCCCCCAAAACTTAAACTTCATTCCTAACCTTCTAAGCCATAACTAACGTTGTTAGTAATATGAGTGATACCATCAATAAGAGCATAGCCAAGTGAAATGAGAGAGATATTCTCAATTATAAAGAATCAACTACATGTACATTAGTATACAAGTACCCTTATAGATAATACATATACATGTACACTAACTTTCAACCTTTTTATATCAAACCACGGACTCCTGTTGTATATGATGTTATAAGTAGTAATTAATGTCATTTGTGATCCTATAGCAAACAGATAGATGTAACACCACAACAGATAATAACATTAATAGAGACTAAGACTATAGACACCCAATTTGTCATAGGTAACAAAAGACTACATACTTTAAGTCTTAGCTAACTACTTACTTATTAAACAGTTAGCAAAATTCAAATATCAGCTGATAGTATTAGTTTAGATAGCCATGCCCATATACCCAACTTCATTAGTGCATACCTACATGTATCTACTGTTAGCCAGACAGACCAGCAACACTGAGCCCCACGCCCCAGTACGGTGCATGTGGCGCTCCGTCAACTGCACAGATCTCAGTCCATGTAATAGCTCGTAAAAAACCAGGCAGGCTTCTCATAATCAAGGTCAGATACCAGTAGCAAGTTTGATATTCCTAACAGATCATCAACGCAACGTAACGGATCACCGACGCAATGCAACCTATCCTACTTTAAAGCCATCCTTCAATTTCATTGGCACGTCCCATGACTGAACTGGATCAACGTACCTGTCATACAATTTTCTTCCTTAATCTGCAAGGATCATGCCTTACTCGCAGCACTTCTATCAGGACCTACCAGGAGTCATAGGTCTGGAGACATGTTACATTTATAATTACATTTAAGACTAGACGTGATTTGGTTATACTCAAAAAAAATGAGAGACAAGCATTGCTAATGTATCCATGGAATTAACTTAAGTCAAGCGCCACTTCAAGGTTTGAGAACCTCAAGAGCACTCAACGTCTAAAATTGATTTTAGAAAGGTGCTAGATCTAGAAGAAAGTAAGAAGCAAGGAACGTTTAACTATTCACAACGCATATGAGCTGGCAAAAATAAATTTAAAATTAAACACTGCTGAAAAAGAACCACTATTAGCACGTACACAAAGAACAACTCGAAAGACACTTTTCAAGTTCAGTCAAAGCCATCAAACATCTGATATATCTAAAATTGCTGATTCCCTTCAGCTGGACAAAGCACTTTGGTTTTCTAATTGACGCAGAGAGAGAAAAGAGCATATACTCACATATACTCCATATGTACTTCATTGGCTGTTACACAAGAAGAGAGTAAGTCTATACATTTTCAGTATGATGATCAGACAATAAAGCATAGTGACACTTGTTTGCATAGAGCGTTTTACGTCTTCACTTCACAATCTCCACTCTTTTTTAAAGTATTACAATTCTTTCAGTCTCTCTCTTGTTCTATAACACTACTCTGTACTTCAGCTATATAGCACTAGTATTTTTGATACTTACCTATATATTATTTATGATTGTGCTTTTCCTTGGTATGTTTTTGACTAAAACTGAAAAGACACAGGTCTTTCTCAATTTTTGCAGTATGTACAGTACTGGAGATCAATTTTTATATAGTTTTGGCCAACTATTACAATTACTATTTTTCACTTGAATTCGTTACAGGTATAACTTAACTTATCCTTTTCTTCACATTTTGTACTAGACTTGTCTGTCAATTTTGCATGGCGTCTTTTGTTACCTATGACAAACATTGAACTGTTTTTGCCTTCTAATCTCTTTATTGTTATATGATGAGCTCATATTTAATAAATGTTTTTGCTTTGTTATTAGAATTGATGTTAAAAAGCTGTTTTCAATTAATTATTATTAAATATTAGTAAGTTATCATTAGTGGTCGGGCATTATGAGACTTTCTGGATACTGAAGGACTAGGAGGAGGTTCAATGAGAGAGACATGAGCTTATAGATGTTATGTCATCATGCTATATAAAATAAGAGAAATCATACAATAATCATTGTAATATAGATATTCAATGTAAAATACTAGATATTATGTTATTTGTTGCATGGATTATCATGGCATCATCATATATTGAACTTCTAGATGATATAACTTTATCCTTACCATGATAAAACATTAAAGAGACATTGATAATATTGACAGCAGAGATTATGGAGTATCTTTATCATAAACCAAGTTGTACCAACTGTGAAAAGAACAAAATTAATCGAGAAAGAACTGGCTACCAATTATAAGGTATTGTTGATGTAGTCTCGATAAATGTAAAATGATTAATTCAGAGTTGCAGAAGTACTACTCAAAGCAGAAGTCACAGAAGAAGGACAACTTAGATGACAAATTGTTGATTGTAATAAAGTATGTTTAATGAGATTTCCTCCATATAATAAATAGCTGAGACTGGACATATGCCTAGCAATGTTGATAGAGTGGCCAATTGAAAAGATAAACAAATGGAGGATGGAGGTATGGACATGTTGAATGAAGGGATGACACATACTTATAAACGAACATTATTATGGTGTTAATTGCAGTCAATTTAAAACTGTCACAATCATATGAATGGATGTATAGATACCTGATCGTATGAATAGATGGTAAAGTATGCTTCACAGGCCCAATAGTCCAAAACTTTCTAATGTACACAGGTCAATTCCTGTTGAGGATGTTAGTAAATTAATTAAAAGTTGGATGAAGAGATATCATGTGGCTATAAACAAGATAGTAATTTCGGACCCTCTGGAAACATAGTGTGGCAGTGTACCAGGCAGAAAAAACTCTTGATTTCTCTAAACCTTAAGATACAAATGCTCATAACCACTTGTGGGAGAAAAAGATATTTCCATGATTTTAAAAAATAGTAGAAATTTCTTCTGTTATCTGTCATCTTGTTCCCAATCATCCTACTGGGCAGTAATCTACTTAATTTCAGTATATATGTATATAAAAAACACTTCACTTTGTCCTAGTTAGAGTGCATTCACTGGACCCAGTGATATATTATTTCTTTATAAAGAATGGGTGGTTTTCAGCTCATATAATCCTACCTCATACTGTTCAATATTATCTGATTAAGTTTGTCAACAGTGAAACTTACTTCATTAACCACATAAGGCATTGAAAGGCTACTCTTACAAGCCAGTAGGATTAACAATTAATATTCAATAGGGCGTACTCTTTCATTAATTATTATATGAAATATTAATTTTCTAAAGATTATCTTGTGATGTACAGAGGTTTAAAGCAAAACTTACAAGTTATTATAACACATACAAATTTAGGGAGCTACATTTAGTTTGACCTGGTAGAAATGATAGAGCATGCACATTGGACACATTTTCTACACTAGGTCATTATGTTTCCTACATTTTAAACAAGAAAAGGTGGTACAAGATGGACGACTGCTGGTAGGCTATACAAAATTTTAATGATGATAAGAAAATACAAATACTTCAAAAATATACCACATGGATCTTGATGAGATCATGCAAATGCGGCTTATATATTGATATACCATAAGAAAAGTGTTAAGGTATCCTGAATAGATGGTGAAACCACCTTCCAATCCAACAATTAAAATGCCACATAATTTCAACCAATTACCTAGTTTACACATATTATACACCTTATTAGTTCTTCTAATTTTTGTAGTTCACTAGGACAGTCTCCTGTAATTATTTAGTTCAAAAAACAGCTATTGACAAACTCTGGAAGAATTATACACCAGAGATGAAACAATTATCAAGAGAGAGAAGCACTTGCCACATTATTATGTGCACAAGAGCTAAAGCAAGAAAATAGTAACAAAGAAGGGCTCTGCCATCAATCAGTACATGTATGTGGCACATTAAACAAAACTACCAACAATGAATGGTACATGAATGTCAGTTAAAATGCATGGAATAAATAAATTCATCTAATATAGACACATCTACAGTAAAATCCCCTATATTTTTTATAAAATATTAATATATATATATCAGTTGAATAACCTTTCTTTCCATTTAATTCAGATAGTGATCACTGGCAGCATATGAAAAATTAAGGAATAAACATGACTGTATTATACAATACTTTCAGTAAGAGTTGATATCTTGGCTCTCAAGAATTGACTTTTAGATTTGTAATGGGTTACATAGAGTCAGTGCAATATTGCATGCATGAGTTTGTACTTTGTAGTGATGAGTATAAGTATTGACTTGTGAGAAGAAAAAGCACAACAAACAGAGGACTTATTATTAGCAGGGAGATAGTCTTCAGTCAAGGGGATGATAGATATAGTTTATTTAATAAAGAATTTGTTTTGATGTCAATAAAAGCATCAATAAGGAGAACTATATTCTGTGAACCACATAATGAATATATATAAAAAAGGTTGTATTGTAGTGTAGCAATTGCAACAAAAGATAATCACAGTATTGCTATATTCACTACATTTTACAACTCAAATTGATTTTTTTAAAATGTTGACATTTGTCAATATCAAAAAAAAGAATTAAGCATAACAAGAAGTGTTAACAGTTTTTGGGTCATAATTGCATACATGCTAACACTGTTTAGCTTATGAAGCTATCATTTATATTTAATTTTGTGTGAGTGGACTAATAACTAATTTTGTCAAAACTTTCACATGCTTTTTTAGTGTCTTTCCCTAAGACAAGAATAGGTTATAGTATGCATTTTTATATAGAAGATAAAGCCTTTACAATTCAGCTATAAAATAGTTTAAACATTTAAAAATACATCATAGTATAATGAGTGATATAGTACAACAAAACAATAAAATTGTCTTCCATTTACAGATCTTACTATACAATGCTAACTCTAGCTTGGCCTAGGTTATAAGGACTCATATTTATTAATATATTACATGTAAATAGTACAGCTTTAGATATATTGTAAAAATCCATGCTAAGTCAATGATGTGATAACATATTAATTACCTAAATTTACTTTACGTAGTAGATAGTCTGTCAACATTTCAAAGCATACTTCAATCTTCCTCAATTTAGAAGTTTGAAAGGTGTAACCAGCGGAGCAAAATCTTGTTACTCTTTATCACATTTCTGACGTACAAAACATCTCATGTTTACAAGGTATCTAAAACATTGTAGTGTACTATTACTGCACACAGTAAAGATTTCCGAAATACTAAAACCATGTCATGAGTAGTGATCTTTAGAGGTTCTTCAATGTAGATAAAAAACACCATTACACCATTAAAGTTGTACCACTGCAATGTAGATCTCTACCATTTCCTGTATTCTGTCGAAGTAGTAGTGAAAATGCTATCAGAAATGAGGAAGACAACTAAAAACACGGGCTTTGTAGCCTGAGAAAACAAGTTACAAGCCAATGTTCAATATCTATAATACTCACTAAGTTTTGTATATTTATAATATAATCAGCATTATTTTGAACTAAGCAATTAACATTCATTCATATAGCTTACATACCTAACATTCCAAACTAGGAAAGGTTAATATTGTTATAAGTCTCTAAACCTCCGAGTCACGTGAATGATCATGTGAGATATAGTACAACATACCTAAAAATATTTTAAGACCAGTAGCTCTCGACAGGTTAGAAATTTAATGTAAACATTGATTGTACCTTCTTTTAAACTTTAGCATATGCTGTATATAACCTTACTGACCAACATCTATCGGCAGAAAATAACTCAATGGCGATAATTCTTACGTAATCATTCACTGTAACTGTTGTTAAAGGCTTTAGCAAATGTTACTTATAAGCTCACTGATAACATCTATAAGAAAGATAAACTCAATGGTAAAGAAGTCTAATATAATATTGACTGTCTAACATTACTACATATTATATATATATATGTATTATAGTGTAACCTCATTGACTCAAAATCCACTGCCAGAAAATGAGTAATGTCACTAGTAGTATGATTTTTTTTGCTAATGACTGATAGACATGGCATGAAGTTGGAGATGATCTTTAAATAGCTCATATGACTTGAAGGTTGGCTGAGTCCAATATGTCAAAGCGATTGGACATGGATGGTTAAGATGAAGGCACTCTTGTTATTTGGAAGAAACATTTTAGATGCTATGAAGAGATCACTTGTCCAAACCTCTTTAATTAGAAGAATAGTAAGAGTTCAATTAATACATGCACTATTTGTTAGTTATTTTCAGTTACCATGTTCAGGTTTGAATGTTGTAGAATATGTCAGACCACAATCAATTAAGAATTTACTCTGATAGGAAAGCACAAATATGAGCTTCAGCTTTTAGGTATTAAAATTTTCTTTCCCAGGGGCGTTTGCCATTATAATTGTGACTCACTAGTTAGTGCACCAAGATTTTGTTCATAGCTGTAGAAACTTAGAAATGCTGAAGAGCTGGTTTTTGGTTCTGTAAGTTGCACCAGTTGTTGTATATCTAATGCTTATTATAGCTCTAATACAACCTTGATTATTACAAAAATCATGAAAAGTAGATTTTAATTTTAGTACTGTTTTATAGGATGTACCCTCTACAATGGCTGTTGTGCCCAGATTATCTTAGACGTTTACGATTTGATGTCAGTTATGACATCATGTGCAAAGCCTCTATTGGGGATATATGCCTTGACTAGGCATTGCTAGGAAGGAAGGTGTTCATAAAATACATGCATGGGTACTTATACGCTGTTCTTGTTGAGAATGAGAATTCCCTAGAAATGAAATAAAATGAAATGAAATGTCTAGAAATGAGCTAGTGAGGAATGCTTACACTATTTAAAGACCTTACAAAGTCCATAAATTAAAAAATATATATATAGCGCAAGTTTATTTTTGAAATCTCACATAAAATAAATTGCATTCCTCGGATTCTATTCATTATGCAATTTTAACATATCTTCAGCATAAAGTTTAGAAACTGTTGAAAATACCTTTACTAGTAAAGGTAAGTTAGATTAAGATGGGGTAGTGACAAAGAACAGCACAATTTATGAATTTACTTGTCTTTTAAAGCAAGATACAAGAACAACGTTGACATGATTGGGATACTGTTACAAATGAAATCTTGTCGCAACAATATCAGGAATCCACAATGTGGAATAAATCATTTTTTCACATAATTCAGTAGTTATTAATGATATTAAATTAAGCTTACAGTTCCACTAAAAATGTAAAGTAGTTGCCTCTTGTAAGAGGTTCCTCTACTTACCCTGCTCTTTTAGTAAAATAATTAAATCTACCCAGAGAAATAATTTCACCAAACAGTTATTAACAGACCACACCGCAGGACAAACAGGAATAAACACGCTAGACATCAGTGACCGGGTGAGAACTAAAATCCACCCTCACAGCACAAGGTTGGCCACACTCCATTGGAAAATGGCTGACATTAAAAGTAATCGAAACGGTTTGAGTTAGTACATTTTTGCGTTTTTTGAGGTGCTGAATCGATCGGCTTTTTACATTTTTGTCGAGTACTTACAATTTCTCGAACATTAAATATTTAGTTATGAATTGTTATTCTCTTATCATAGTGAGGTAACAAGAGAGCACTGCAACTTCACATACATGAAAGTGTTAGATTATGTAAAAGAAATTAAAAATCCTGATGTATCTAACCTCTATAACGAGAACAGCACTCGTGCTATCATGCTCAATACTCGCAATTTGTTTTTGAGACCCACACCCATGGAGTAATTACCAACTTTGCACTTGCCACGCATTATATTAAACAAATGGAGTAAATTTTTTTGTTGAATGCTAATTCTATGGGCCTGAACTTGATATCCATTTTATGTACAGTTGTATTAGCACACCGAATTATCAAAATTTTTGCCTTGCTAAGACTAATGAAGCTTCCATACACCTCAAGAAAGACTACTCATATTACTAGCAATGTTAGTTATGGTTAGAGGGGTAGGAATGAAATTCAAGTTGGGGGGGGAGGCTGACCTTATATTTAGTTGTGTTATTTTATTAAGCACGAAAATGACCAAAAAAATCGTCTGGCATTAAAAAAACAAACTCTTTAGCTATTTCTAATAAATTTATGTTATCAGTACGGTCCTTATGCATATGTAACAGCATGACATGGTTTAGTCATTCTAGGGTCCATAGTACTTCATAGGTATTTTTTTAGTCATCTATATCATCAATATTTGGAACTACACAATGCCAATGGCCCTCACACAAACATCAACGTTGAAGATTGGCATAATAATATCTAATGTATTTTCTAGCTGTCCACATTCTAATGTTTTTGAAGTAGTTAAATGTTTTAAGTGTTACATTCAAACAACCTTATCTTAACATTTAAAAAAAACATTAATAAACAACAACCAAATGGATATATATAATGGAGATACTTAATATGCAACAGTGTGATGAACATACAAATTATATGTACAAACTAGGGTAGTTTTTGGCAATAGGTTTAGCATTACTGTGTCCTCCACAATTATTGTATATGGATGCTTCCTTTTTCTAGGAATCATTGGAGCACTCCCAAGAGCTAAACAACTTGGGTATATTCTTACCTTTCAATAGACAAATTAGATGGCAACCTCTTCCCTAGTGATGGACCAGGTAAGCCAAAAGAATTTGCTAAGTAATTTGTTGCTTGACTAGAAGTAGGACAGGTACACTTGTCTGTTCAAACCCTGTCAGAACCTAAGTCACTGTCATCCTTTGCATGATTGAAACTAATGGGGTAGCTAGACAGAGAATTGGGTATAGTCCTCAAGAGATCTTGCCTCATCATATTAGCAGACACCCTCTAGGACCATGTCAGAAAGGGTGGACAGGGACACAGTCATGCTATGGGCGGCATGCTCAATCTCCTTTTTGGTTTCTCTGAGCGATGGAAATCATAGTGCTCACACAGTCAGCATTTCAACCCCCTATATACCTTGCATGGGAGGACATTAAATGTGGATAGTGTGGAAAGCCAAAGATACTGAGAGTCTATTTGAAAGCATCTAAATGTGACTAATTTTGAAGTAGCAGCTGCATTATCATACATGGCAGTCTGCAGTACAGCACCAGGTCTTTTTCTATCATTTTCAAGGTAGTAGCCCTTTTAGGAAGAGCCATTTCATCACAGCCTGTCCAAGCCTTAGGCCAGATGGATGTAGACCAGTCCTATATGTAAGACATAGCTTCAGTATTGGGACAGCCACAGCAGCGGCACAAACAGGGATTAAACATTCGACCATCAAAGCTCTAGATGGCTGGTCAAGCATGGCTTTCTTGACATCAATTACCTCCCATATTGGTGGGTTTTGTGTTGTACTCCTCTTGGGCAATGGGTAGAGCATGCATTCAATCCACCCAGTCATCAACCAATGACATACCTGATTTCGAAAATAATGATTGATTATGACTACCATTATTTATTAAGGAATCATTTTGCTTGATAACCCTCCAAAAGTAGAGTGATGCATTTTGATAATTTTATGTGCCTGACTCTTTTGCCATACTATATTGTTACTAGAAAGCAAAGGATCAATAGCAAAATCCTAAATACAATAGGAAAAACTAAATACAATAGGAAAGCAATAAGTCACAATTTTAATTTGTAGAAACCATTTCCTCCAATTTCTTCAAACGCATTGTCCTCCAACTGTTTGTTGTATGTTCCCTCACTAAGTTGGAACTAAAATACAATAGGAAAACAATAAATATTTGTTGTCAGAGTATAATTTGTACTAACCATTTCTATGCATTGTCCTCCAACTGTTTGTTGTATGTTCGCCTCACTAAGTTGGAGCTAAATACAATAGGAAAACAATAAATATTTGTTGTCAGAGTTATAATTTGTACTAACCATTTCTATGCATTGTCCTCCAACTGTTTGTTGTATGTTCGCCTCACTAAGTTGGAGCTAAATACAATAGGAAAACAATAAATATTTGTTGTCAGAGTTATAATTTGTACTAACCATTTCTATGCATTGTCCTCCAACTGTTTGTTGTATGTTCGCCTCACTAAGTTGGAACTAAACACAATAGGGAAAACAATAAATATTTGTTGTCAGAGTTATAATTGGTACTAACCATTTCTATGCATTGTCCTCCAACTGTTTGTGTATGTTCGCCTCACTAAGTTGGAACTAAATACAATAGGAAAACAATAAATATTTGTTGTCAGAGTTATAATTTGTACTAACCATATCTGCAATTAGTCCTAGATTAACATTTTGCAATCCTTTTTTGGCATCTTTTGCTTGAGCCTAAATAGGATGGTTAATATATGTGTGTATATATAATTGGTATGTACCATTTTTGGACGATGTTGATTATATCGATTGAAATATAGAGGGCAACAATTACAACCATATGACCACTATGTAAAGGAGAAAAGTAATTTCTTACTAGTTATTGCTAAATATCACTTATAGAACAACTAGTAGTCTAGTACTACTTTATATCATTAATGTATTAACAGTGAAGTAGTTATAGTTAATAAAATATATTACAACATTAAGATTGTACTTTTACAAGAATTTTTAAGCATTTTTAACTTGCTGTAAACTCTCTAAGTTTCAAGTAGTCACGTTCAAAAACTAAATTTGTTGGTTATCATATATGTCTATAATCCACATATAGAATACACTATAAACAGGCAGACTAATATTGCTCCTAATTAATCTTTACAGTCTCTGTGAGGGCAAGGGTTAATACTCTTGGCCTGTCTGATAACCTGGCTAAGCACTTTATATCACTATAACTTGAAAAGCCTTAGTTA
This sequence comes from Gigantopelta aegis, assembly GCF_016097555.1. Taxonomy (NCBI): domain Eukaryota; kingdom Metazoa; phylum Mollusca; class Gastropoda; order Neomphalida; family Peltospiridae; genus Gigantopelta; species Gigantopelta aegis. Next base: position 42,287 of record NW_024533502.1, on the reverse strand, counting down.
TATGGCAATGTAATTTTGTACACTGATGGAAAAACTTGTATGCTATTGTATTTACTATTCACAATCATCCTAAGAGAAAAAAAATATGTTTCTAGAAAGAAATAAACAAAAATCATAGACTATAAGAATAACACTAATATTGATGTACTAGTCAATAGAAGATAGGATAATTTCACTCTTAACTTGGTTTCATTGTTGGTACTTCTTGTATTCTTAAAGTATGTGTAGTATTTTTAAGGATATATTACTATAAATTCATATGCATTTTTCCATTGTCATCCCACATTTTAATCTTTTATTTATTAGTAGTTAGCTTGATTTATATTATATTGAGTTTGGTATTCTATTGTATACATTTTTTATAGGTGCAATTAAATATCTATCTATGAACAAAATTAAATAGATAAAGAGATGTCATGTGGCACACGTATCTAGACATGATCAATGAGCCTATGATAAGAGGAAGATATAGAGAGATCTGTCAATATGTAAGTTAGTTATTAGATAAATTATTGTGATGGTGTGATCACATACATGCTAAGTGACAACTGTTTTGACCACTTGTGAATATATATATATGTGTGTGTGTGTGTGTCTTCATTTTTTATTGTTATTGGATGTTAACTGTTGAAAGCAACAATAAAATAAACTTCATCTTTAACCACTGATTTTAGTGGTAACTAACAAATTTTATTTATTAATCCTAACCACAAAACACTACAACAATGGGAATGACCGATTTAAAGGATTTGCTTATTTGCTTCTCTGCCTATTTAAACTGAATAGTTAACATTGTATTGTCTTTCAAGACACTGCTGCTAATACAACATGATCCAATCTTTAGAGCTCTAGTTAGTATTTCATTATAAAGTTAAAGTACTATTTTAGCTAAAAGTGCCTTGCTAGAGTCATAGACAGAGATGACTTTATCTTCAACAGTTCTTACGAAATGAGCAGTTTATGTATGTAACTAGGATCAGGATTGCATCATGCCATTGATCACTATTCCCTAGACCCCGAACATCTTAAAAACAAAACCCTAAACAAGGTGTAGGAAGCAATTTCTAGGTGCAGAGGCCAATGGGTGTAATACGTAGGCGTGGCTAGTTATTAATGGGGAGTGGAACAGATTAACTAACTTGATTAGTTATCATTAAGGGAAATTTTCAAAAGATGGATCTCATTGGTTTGAACCTTGACAAAATCGTTACTAATGCCTATTAATGACAGAATCAGTAAGAGTTTGTGCACATGGAGCACCATTAAAACTATTAAGCATTGTCTGGCTCATAGTCTCTCTCAAGTAGCTTTTAACCCGATGTAAGAAGCTGAAAGATCTTTCACTAACTGTGTTTGTAGCTGGCATCACCAATATCAGTAATATCATCAGTTAAATTAATTATTATTCATTATCAATAGTTTATGAATATTAATATCTATGAAAATTGAATATTAACAAAAAGTGTAGCTGTGAATAAAGTGTAGCGGCCATGGCTGATACGGTTGCTACAGCTCCTATGCCACTGTAAACAAACATATAATAACACAGAAGTGCATGGGCTTATGTAGCCATGCTTTGTGGGCATTTATTAGAATAAGTCTTCTTGTTGATGAATTTGGCTTTTTTATCATTAAGGCACTTCAAAGCAGCAGAACTTGATACTTAAGTAGTTTGTGATCAGTGTATAAAGTTATGATGTTACAGAATATCCATGCTGTCGTTATAGCCATTTAAAGTGTCTTGCTTGGATATCACACTGGTAGACACACACAAAGCTATAACCCTTGGCCCAACATGCAGAGCAATGATGATTAATACTATATACAATATACACACATATTGACACATACCTTAATGATGACCATGGTGATCGAGTGCAGTCAAGTTTATCTACTCTAGGAAATTGATTTTAACTCTTCCACCCCAAAAAATAGGTTAAGTAATTATGTCCTAATAAGAAATTCTCAATATATCTCCAAGTTTGATTGCTAGCAGTATTTGTATATGTAGTTTGTGTTAATATGTTCATTTACTATATTCATATGTTGTAAATTTATATAGTTATGAAAACAGCATTATAATTTGTAGCGCACTATATCACTGAAAATTTATTTACTATAAAGGCTATAGTATTGAATTACATAAAATGTAACATTCTACGTACTGTACTATAACTATGAATATACTAATAAAATACTATTATATTGTTGTATTATATGTAGATCAATAATTGTTAGATTATATGTTTTTGCTGCTAGTGATGTATCTCCTGATAAATTTAAAGCTATCTGTTCAGTTGTTAAAATAAAGTAGACAAAAAGCAAGTCACTTAATTTAGTGGTGGGTGTGTCTACTGATGATCTAATGATGAGCATAGATTGTGGTGTTAATTTGTAACTAGGACTAGAAATTTTTTTAACGATTCATGCTCAATAAATAGCCATTTTTTCAAGCATGAGTGTTTGAAAACTGACAAGAATCTATAAACTGAAAATTAAAAAGTTTTATAGCCCATATTTGAAAAATGTGAACCTGTTGAAGCATGTTTGTTGATGTATAAAGAATCACAAGTTTCTTTATATAAAGAAGTCAAATTTACCAAAAGATATTTTGTAAAAATTTGTAGGTTTTGACTAATTAGACTATATAACTCCTTGAACAAGCAACTACTGAATGATGCTGCTAGAATGTTGTTTGTATCATTATGTCAATATGTTCTACTTTATACCTCTAGACTCCTCTGGAAGAAGTATATAAAGAGATAATGAAGAGAAAAACTTCCTATAGATGTGGCTGATTTGATTAGTGGATATATGAAGTTGACAGGAAAGATCCAGTAGATAGAATTAGTCATGACTAAAGTTATGTTCGCAGACTGCATTAAAATCTGGACTGAATTACTTTAATTTATTATTTGAATATTGTGATACTATGGGAGTATCTGATAAGGTATATGATGAATGGATGGATAAATAAACAAACAAATGGATTGATGTGTAACTTTCTTTTTCTTACCTAGTCTAGCTAGAGGTCTAAATTATTATACTGGTATTATTATGAGCCAGTACTTACAGGAGGTACATATACAAAAACACATGTAATCATGTGATCGTACTCTCTCATGTAGGTGATGTTACAGGTGCTAGTTCTAAATCTAGTTATGCTCCTTCAGTAGGTTCTTTCTCAGGAGATGGATGTTATGATGAACTAGGAGGTATTTCTCTCTCTCTCTCTCACACACACACACACACACACATGTGCTCTCACACACACACACACACACACACACCTTCTCTTTGAAATACCTCAACACGTTCAAAGATGTTTGGATCTTTTTCAAAGTCAATAGACCTTATGAAATTTAGTTAAGTCTTTGTGTATTTAATAACGAGATTTAATTAAATTTTTTGAATGTTAATTCAGTGAAAATTTCAAAAACGTCTATTAAATTAGAATTACGGTATCCGTAGGCAAACCCGTACTATGTATTAAAGTCAGAGTAGGCGAACCCGGAGTAGGCGAACGCGGACGAACCCTCTATATATACACATATATAGATATGTTTCTCTCACCTTCCTTCTCTCTCTCTCTCTCTCACACACAACACACACAACACATACTCGCTCTCTTTCACTTATTCTTTCTTTCTTCCTATGTCTCACCCCATTCCCCTCTCATTCACTCCCTCTTCCTTTTTCCTTTCACTATCCCTTTGTCTGCCCTTTTTTTTCTTCCCTCTCTCTCTCTTCCTCCTCCTTCCTTCTCCCTCCCTCCTTCCTTCTCTCTCTATCTCTCTCAAGCACATGCACACACACACAATCATTCACTCTTTGTAACATGCACACATACTCACCCATTATTTCTGTCTTTTTACATGGCTCTCCCTATTCCACTCTCAGTCACTATCTTCCTCTTGTCACCTCCCCTCTCCCTCTCTTTCTCACTCATTCTCTTCTTTTTCTCACACATACACGTTGACTCTCTCCCTCATTCATCACATTTTCAGTCCTTCTATGAGTCTCTCCCTCTTCCCTTTCTTTATCTCTCCCTCTGTCTGCCTTCTTTTGCCCTCACTCACTCTCTCTCTGTTTTTTTTTCACTTTTCTCTCTCTCTCTAGTTGATATACAAAATTACTTTACAAACACATTCTCTCCCCTCATAGTGTAGTTTATTAGTAGTAGTATGGACTCTGTTTTACAATCTATAATTTGGCTGGCTTTTGTGGGCAAAGTAGTAGACTTGATAATTATTATTGTTAGAAAGTCTCCACCTCTTTTTGTTAATTAGGATGCTGCTTGTGCAAGACTTTTCTTAATACTTAAACATAGGTCAAGGGCAATGTTTGATCACTGATGTATTCATAATGTTTTAAGTAATATATACACACTATGATACCATTAGCATAATCTACATTACTGATTCCAATTGAATAATACACAATAAGAGCATACTGTAATCTTTGAGTATGGGTCAATTGTTAGACACTTTTTGAATCAACAGAATAGAGTATGCTATGGATGTTCATAATATGTAACACTATTTTTAACATAAGAGCCTTTTTTGAATAATTAGTTTATAAAGATGTCCAATTGAAAATTATTATCTACAACTACTGATCTCACACAAATTAAATTCTACACAAGAGACTAAAAGCTTATACGGCTATAAGATATACATAATAGACCAGATCACTGTTTCTAGCAACAATAGAGGTCATTAGGACTTGTATAGATTAACTTTTAGATCTTTGAATTATACACACCAGCTTTGTTGGTAAGTATGGGTCTTGATTAGTAGTTTCTTCTGATTGACAATAATTTTATGATCATCTTGGATTTCAATAGGATGGCTGTGGATGTGTGATGTAGACTACACACTAGTTCAGTCTCATTGTTTAGTTCTTGATAGGTAACTAGTTGTGGTTGAGAGTATCTCTTATATCGATAGAATATGAAGAGCAATAACAACAATATATATGTATCAGTGTAACTGAAGAAATGAGTAAAAGATATGTTATTTTATGCTCAACAAAGGACGAGGCGTCACTGCATCACAATGATACAAAAGCAATTTGTGAACATGGGCGCTGAATATCCGGATTTTTTTAAAAAGAAAATAAGTAAATACTTTATCTGGACTTTAGTAGTCCATATCAGGTATATAAGGGAGTAGAAAAATAAACGTATTACTTCATTTTCTTATAAAATTCTCCTTGCAACTTTCATCAAAGGTAGAGTTACAATCTATCTGCAGTGAAGGTGGAGTTTATAGGTATAATTACGTAATAAAAATTATTCAATACTCCACTGTCGTGGCAAATTTGTTCCTAGTTAAAATTGCACCTATATAGGGCTGAATTTTTTCTGCCTAATTTGGACCTGTACTGCAAAATTTGTTCCTGTTATATCTTGTTCCTTGTTACTTTGGATATCTTTCACAGCTATGCACTGATGAAAATTACACAAAAATTAATATTTATACAGCATATTAAAAGTAAATTAACATACAGGAAAAGCACAGAGCTAAATTAAATGTCATACATTACATCTCCACTATTATTCAGTTCTACTTTAAATTGGAACTCCAGGATGAAAATACGTCAATCTTCCAGGAGGTCTATACACTCGACTAGATCTACGATTAGGTTCGTGTTCTGCTGACGGTCAGTTCCGAAACGACTCTTGGTCTATCTGGTTCGGAGATTAATTTCTTCTTTATTCCTCTACTCTATGTCTCAGTTGATCTGCATACCTTTTCCATAAATGATCATGTTCTACTGTTATTTGGTACAAGACTGGTCCAGAATCATTTACTGTGAAGATTCTAATCATGCATATTCAATAAATCAACGCTAGTATTTATAATAATTGTGGATTAGTTTAAGTATTTGTAAATTTCCATCACAGATCTCCTACTATTGGCAATGAAACAATTGGCTACAAAGCTATCAGACTTGTGGATAATGAAGTGTAACTAACTCAAATTATTTTATCCATACCAAAAATTGTCTTATTCATGTCTTGCCATGATCTTGATTTTTCTAATATTGAGCATCATTTTGAAGAATTATGATAAGCTGGAGTTGTTTTGTAGTGATCATGAAATATTTCATCTGACATGAAAATGGGATTTACAGTATTTTCTCTCTAAAATGCCAGTGGCCACACCCACATAGTCTTTGCTATGATAATTCTTTGTAACATTATGGATAATAATAACGATTTTGCAAACATTGTAAGCATTCTTGTTTGACAACTGTACATCTGTACTTTTTTAATACTTGGTAAATAACGTGTGTATGCTTCTTTAACCTTTTAAAAACCGACAAATATGATTTATTGATATTAACTTAATACAAAGCTACTGATAAAAATATAAATATAAAGGATAAGTGACATATAGTTATTTTTCTTGATAATGAAACCAGGGATGGGGTCAAATACATTGAATAGTATTTAAATACAAATACAAATACTCTCAAAATATGAAATACAAAATACAAATACAAATACTTCTAACAGAAATGTATTTTAAATACAAATACAAATACTTTGAAAAGTATTTAAGTACTTTTGAAATACTTTTTTACTATCCCAGAACATCCCCATTATTTGATTTTTACATATAATTAACTAATCATTACAGATTATTGACTACATCTAATAAACACAAGTTCTTCAAATGTTTTGTCACAGATAGTCACATTGTGTATATAAACTGTGTTGGTACTTATAGGTGTCAATCGATCTTACATATAATCTTGCAGAAGAGACAAACAATTTAGAAAGGAGTATTTGAAGAATTCACGAAGTATTTCAAATACAAATACAAATACAAATACTTCCTGTTTCAAAATTCAAAATACAAATACAAATACAAATACTCCAAAAAATTTAAATACAGCTAAATACAAATACTCATGTATTTGACCCCAAGCCTGAATGAAACTAATCATGATTCCCTAGTACTCTTAAACAGCATGTAGTCTCCAATTATCCAAATGGTATCAGTCCTATAAGATTATAACATATTGCAATAATAAACACATCCTGTAGATTGATATACTACATTTTGAAGTACCTAGCTTATATTTTTTACTAAAATGGTCAATAGATTCTCACTACAAAAATATACTAGGTAATTGTAAAAACATTATGGGACGGAGTGAACAAGGATCAAATAGTTTGGGAAGTAGATAATTGTGTCATTGCTGGTGTGTAGAGGAATTCATGCATTCTTTTAAGTGCTCGTTGTGCTTTTTAGTTTCTATGTGTAAGTGAAACATTACAATTGTTAAATTTGATAGTGTAAGTAAAGCTACTACTACAAATAGTGAGAGCTGCAATGCTCATGATGTCTGCTCTACTGTCTCCTTCTTTTTCAACTCTCTTTGCTATTGTCTTTGCTCTAACCTTCATTCTTGTTCGCATTATCTGTTGCCTCCAGACATGTTTTGAAATATATTAATTTTTCATTATTAATTTTACTACTGCAAGTCTTACAAACAGACTATATGTACAGAGTGTAACAAACTTTCAAACAAACAAACCAAACAATCTGACCAGAACACCCTAAGATTGGCTTACTCATATTTGCCAATTAACAATGCTATGATTATGATGGAGAAGTCAAAGGATATTACATTTAACTTCATTTGTGGTTGACTAAAATTAGAAGGAAAAGAATTTAAAAGTCAGGACATACATAAACTATGGACTTCAGTAAATCTTTCAATTGCTTGTATCTAACCTTATTATTTATTTATTATTAAGGTTTCCATGGAGTTTGTTATGATAACTGCTGAGAAATGTTAACCACAATACACATATATTGTGCATGTACTGTACTGTTTACATGTTCTATATAATATAGTCATAATATGATATATAGATATTGTAACCCACAAACAAAAATTAATTCTTGTGAGCCATATAGACGTACAAAGTGATAAAAGGTTAGCCAATAAATTTGAAGCCAAAACATATATAACATATTGAATATAACATTGATTGTATACAGTAAATGCTGCATAGACTTACTTGTTAAGTTGTTACAGTCAGTTTTCCATAGTACCACATTAGCATCAATAAGTAACGAAGAGGAGATGCTGAAATAGAAGGGACAATCCTTTGTTGATAACATTATCTAATAAAAATGAATACAAATATTATCTACTATCAATTTATAATTATGTATATACTACATGCAGAGTAGGGGTGATTACTGTCGTAATTGTAATCAATTACAAATCTATTATATTTTTGCTATAATCGTAATTGTAACTGTAATCAACTTTCCAAAAACAGTGTAATCAATAATTGTAATTGTAATCAGACAAAGTAAATGCTGTAATCACAAATGATTACATCAATTACAGTAGCCTTTGCAAGTAGTACATGGAACAAGTACATGTTTCCTTTGTTAGCATATGCTGGTGTATATTTATGAAGTGATGCATGTAAGAACATGTATTTAGACTGATTACACAATGCACATTTGCAGCCAAATGTAATCATAATCATAATTGAAAATCGTGCATTTTTCCCTATTATCGTAATTGTAATCACCTTGCATAATCACTGTGTAATTGTAATCATAATCATAATCATTCTCATGTAATTGACCCCAACCCTGACTATATAACAGATTACAACATACCAATAGGACATAATACATATATTATGTAGTATACTGACATTGTATTATATAATATATGTATGTAGTCAACATGCATATTGTATTTAACTCACTTTTACAGGTGTAGTCTGTACATGACTATATATGGCATGATAACAGCTATTTAAAATAGTTTGATAGAAGGACGTTAAGATAAAGAAATATCATTTCGATCTAAATAAACAGTATTCATTCAATAAAAAGGATACTTTGGCACTGTCTTTGTCTTACTATGAGTCAGTCACTCTCTGATGACAAGGTTCCTTGGTCACTAGATGAACAACTGTCCTCTGTTTTAAGCTTTTTGTCTCTTGTGTCTGATGTATAACATAAAATGTAATGTATCAATTAACACACCATGTTCACCTTTCTGTTTCTTTTTTCTCTTTGTGTGCAATGAAGATTTATCTTCATATCGCATTCCTTTCCTCAAGTAAGACCTTTTATTTGCAGGTTCCTTACCATATCCAATGAACTCATCATTAGGCATTGTCGTGGCAGATGATTTATGTCTTTTAGAAACACTACATTTTCTGGATAAATAATCTGTATCAGACATATCTGATTCATTGTTTTTTACTCTTTCTCTCTTGTCTCCTATGAGAGGAAAATTAATATAAACAAGCCAACCATTGATTTCAATTACCAATATGTCTCAAAAAAGGGACATATAAAGTACCTAATTTATGCTTTTTCTTTCTCCTATTCTTTTGTTTATCAAGTAATCTTGAGTGATTCTTGATGACACAGACATATTAACATCCAAATTCTTCTCCTGTAATCCTTTACTTGGTCCTTCAAATTCAACTTTGTTGTAAGTATCTTCCTAATAAAATGATTACTTAAAAAGATCTTTACACCTCTTACTAACTTTTCCAGTTGGTTCTTTTTGTAATGCTTTTCCTTCCATAACATTTTCATTCTGTGTACTACTTTCTAATTCTAAATATAAATAAATATGTCTTTTTTCTGATACAATCAATAACAATTCTATGTATTCTATATACTACATACCTTTATATTTTCTTTCAATAACATCAGCTAAATCATTTCGATTTAAAGCATTTAAAGTTTTAATGAAGGTTATCAAAATACTGGAATTGTGTTGGACACGATCTTTTATCTCATCAAGAATCTTTTCAAGACGTTCCTTATTGGAGTCTCTACATTGTTTGTCTCTCACTCTTGTGTATACATCTTCAGATATTACTTCTACTGAATATAGTTTTCTTGCTAGATCAGATGACTCAATTTTGATTTCAGCAATAATGTCAGTACAATGAACTAGAGCTCTCCTAGCCACTATAGGGTCTAATGGAACACTCATTTGATTATATCTAGAATCTGAAAGTGGAAAGGTAAGAGATAGTTATCAATCAAATATGAACATTAATAGAAAAATAAAACAGTTACTGATTGTATACTAGGATGTAATGTTCTATATACTTAAATAACTTGTGTCATACATCCTATATTACAATAGTATAAAGTTGGTGGGTGGTGTCTATATATGCTATGAGTTTAAGCTTGCTTGCAAAGTCAAAGGAATTATGTAAAGGAAGCATAACTGATATCTTCAGTAATATTATGTATACAAGCTATAGAAATTGTTAACATAATAAACACAACATAATGTAAATACAGGTTGCTTGGTACATGATATATTCTATATTATATAATAATAATTTATAACAGTGCACATATACCTGATGACAATGAACTATAATCATGTTCATCTTTATCTTGTTTCTTAGAAATACCCTAGAAAAATAATTTAGTTAAACTTTGCTAAGACTCTATAAACTCTATACCTTATCAAACCAGATAGTATGTTGTTCTTGTAGAGGTAAAACATTTGTTCCATAAACACATTCAGCAACAACAGGATCTTCATATTCACATATAGCAGGATGTGGAGTTGAAAACTTACAACCAGTACATGGAAACCCAAACAAATGACAAGACTTGTATGTATAATGTAGAGATTCAGTTACTGTCTTTATACCATGGTCAATAACATTGTAGATATTAGGGCAGAGACTTTTTAAAGACATAGCGTTACTAATATCAGGTTTACGATCAATCCATATTTCTAAATAAGTAGCTCGACTAATAAGTGTGATTTGGTCACAACATTTACCAACTGTGAAGGTGATCTTGTTGCGATACTGATCTAGCTTGCTTAAAGTCCATTTTAGTTCATATTGTGATGTAGTACTTAAAACAAGTGGACAACAAGGCAGCAGAATACACCTACAGGATTGTAGCCACATTTAAAATGTATCAACAGAGGAGCTGACATGTGGACTGGTCTGTGTACTCTTTCTTCTATTGTTGTTGGCTTAAGTGCACAAGGCATGAAGTAGTACTTCTCAGTTTTGTGACCAACTTTTGATTTCATAGGACCAGCTACAATATGTAAGTGTTTTAGTAATGAAACAAGTCTAACTGGGGTCAAAGGATCTCTTTTTTTTGATGACAGGTTTATTAAATGTAGCTCAGTAAATCTGCCAGTGGTATGAAATTCTTTGTCGATTGCAGCATTGTTAGTTGTTGCAAAAGTGAAAGAAGATGTAATTAGTTCTGTGATACGATCAAACACAAGTTGGATGTCAGTTATGACAATATCGTCTAATCCCTCCACCTCTGGATAGTGCATGATACAACCTACTCTGTGATGTAAAAAACCACAATGCTGACTTGATATGATTTACGTCTGATATACCACAATCCTGAGCAAGCTTAATACAAGTATCTAGTTTATGAATTGGCCTCTCACTCTTTCTTAACTTGACACTGAATGTATACCAGGAAACTGGAATAGGCAATTTCTTAAATTTATGTGACATTACACTGCAAAGTAAATTTCGTAAGTCTTCAATTTCTGTTTGATCATTTATTGTGTCTACAGGGAAAATAACTTGATGTTTATTTGAAAACTGGACCAAATTATCATGAAATAGATCAACACTGTTTTCTATCTTCATTTTAAGTTGCTCATTAACTTCTGCAATTTTGGTATTTTCAACACAGTCTCTGTGAGTAGTAATGAGAAATGCAGCAGGTTCTGAGTCATCTCTCATTGGTAGTTTATCAAATTTCCATCCAATTGTATTTTCTCTTAAACAAGCTATACTAGCCAATGAGCGAAAGATAACTTCTTCATGAGTAAAAGATGTTTTCATAAGGTTGTGTTTCACCGCTAGGAGAACGATAAGTAATTTTCAAAGTTCTTGCAGAGGTTCTGTTAGCTTGAAAGTAAGCAAATTGATAGCAGGACCAGTAATAAGAGCTGGTAAAACTTCATGGAATTCTGGCTGTCCACCAGTGTCGATGATATTCAACGTAGCATGACCACCTTCACAACTTCTTGCAATCTCTGTTTCATACTCAGCTCTTTCAGTTAAAGAAAATACTCTGAACTGTTTTTTAATAAAGTTCGAACAGCCTTTACTTTTGAAGGTGTACCTTGATCTGAATGTTTTGTAGTGGCATCTAAATTTATAATTTCAGTCATATCACTATCTCTGCTATCTGTGTCACCATCATCAGTAATGTTATCTTCGTTTTTATTCACATCTTCATTGTCTGAGTTCAATACCATGGGGCTACTAATATTACTATTTATTTCGATTGGTAATTTGCCTTATCAATTTCAAATGTGTTACTATGAATGTATTCACATTCTTGCTCAATAGGTTTATCTGAAATTAATATGTCTTCTGAAGCAGTGCCAATATCTGTATTACTTTTTGATGAAGACGTTCTAGATAATCTGTCATAAACAGAAAATGCCTCTTCATCTACACTCTGTTGTCTCCAATTAATGTTTTCCTCTAGTCCAGGGACTATCACACATTCTTGTTGCAGTTTACGAAATGTCAATTGAATCTGTATACCTGCATCTACTACACCAGTACTAGGAGAATGTATTGTTACAGTCTCATTGAGTAGCCTCTTTTTCAAGGTACTTTTACCAGCACCTGGTGGTCCTGTTAAGATACATTTAACATTTCTCAAATATGTTATTTGTTCATTATTCAATGCTTGTTGATATTTACTATGGTTGTCAAGTAACTCTCGAGATTTGGGATCTAAGCTGGTAGGCATAGTTAATGAAACACTTTGACATTCACTACGATTGGTGAAATATTTAGCTAAACGTAAGAATTTTTTTTTTGTTACAGACAATTAGCAAAGGAGCATTGCCAAAAACGGTCTTTGGTATTAATATCACATCTTGCATCTTCAACAAGACACTTAACGAGATCTAAGTTGTCAGCAGATTCACATGCTAGTGCAAAGGTCGTTGGCCATCGTTGTTTATACATTCTCGATTGCACTCACTTTGTGATGTCAAAAAACTGTACAATTGCAATTTCATTTTTCTCACAGGCTATGTGCAAAGATGTATTGCCATCAAGTCTCGTAGCATTTATATCACATCTTCCTTTCTCAATCAAGTTACTTCACAAGCTCTACATTGCCAGAAACAGCACAAGCTACATGGAGTGCTTGTCGACCATATTTGTCTGCAGCTTTTCGATCACATTTGGGAAACCTTCAAGAAGTAACTTTACAATCTCTAAGTGATTTTTTTGAACAAGCTATATGCAAGGGTGTGGAGCCATTTGGTGTCTTAGCATTAATATTACAACCAGCAACTTCAATTAAATATCTGAACTAAGTCTACATTGCCAGAATATTCACATGCTATGTGAAGTGGATATCGACCTTTATTGTCTATAGCTTCTTGATCAAATCCAACCTTGTGATAAGAAAGTTAATAATGTTTAAATATCCTAACTTTACTGAGTAATGCAAAGGATAGTATGTAGTCTTGTCCATCCATCGAACAACCTTTTCCTTAGTGACAAGCCTACCTAAATCAACAAGGTCATCATGAATCACTCTGATCATAAACTCTTTGAATGTTATCTTCTGCAATAAGAGTTTCGTTATTTTCCAGTCTGAAACCTTTACACATTGGTAGATATCATCAAAAGATAGTTCAATCTCTCATCATATAAATACTTAACAATTTCAACATGTCTGTGCTTGCAGGCATAATACAGAGGTGTGTGTCCATGCATGTCCTGACACAATTCAAAACTGTTTTGATGCTGAGTGAACAAGAATCTCACAAAGTCAAGTTTGCCAGAAGAACACACTAAATGAAGTAAAGTTGAAGACTCATTGTTAACTAAAGAGCCACAATCCACAATATCAGAGACACTAATAAGGTACTCTAATACCTGCAACCCACACTGAACAGAATTACAGCACAAGTGAAATAAAAGTGTTTCCTTGGTCATCACGAACCAAAGGAGAAGCTCCACCTTCTATAAGTCTTTTTACACTCTCGATATCACCTCTAGTAAAAGCATTACAAAGTTCTATTACTGTTGAGGACTCTGCTGTAGACATTGTTGCTATACAGGTACAAAAGTAAGAAGATTATAATTGTAAAATTGTCTTGAGTGTTTTGATGATGTTGCTGTTGTAATTTACTAGATTATTGCTAATATTTAAGCTTAGAGAGTTGCAGTAGGTATGAACTTTTCAAATATAAGAGAACTCACAAGCTTTGATCAGTCTACTTTAAGCATTTGTGATAAAGGCCATCATATTCATTAGTTGTTATGTAAGTGTACACAGACCAAACTTTTGACATGCATCTTAGGCCAGACACGAGTTGTGAAATATATGCACTGCATATATAGAAGATAAACATCATACAATCATGCTTACAATTGTTAAAAAACATACAAAACAAGGCATTCGTCATATTAAAATATGTTGACCCCAGACATTTAATTGACTGGATTAAGGAAAATACATACAGGATTCAGCTTTTAATAAATTTAAAAAGTAATGTAAAAAATTATGCAGCTTAGTATGCAGACTTTTAAATTATTTAATCTTCAATTTAAGACTTAGTTAGTTCAATTAATTATTAGGTACTGTCTATTAATTTCTTTGCAAGAAGTCTATAGTTCAAAACTGACCCACACCATTAAACTACTGAACTAAAGGTATTCATAAATATAGAGCTTATTAAGATTATGTTACATTGTAACAAGAATATAATTTTAAAAAATTACCCACAAATATTATTTTCATAGTACTGTCGTTATTCTTAAAGGATTGGATTATTGCTAACATTGAAGACTAGGGAGTTAGCAGAAGCTAAGAAACTGCATATAGAGTCAAAGATATTATCTCATGTAACAAAACTCAAAATCTTTTGACCACTTATGCCCAATATAAAGCACTTAATAAATGTAACGATATTCATTTGATGTTATTTGTCTCAATGGTTTCTGTATGTGGGTTAATTTTATTGGCTGCTCTTAAATCTCACATACAGAAAATACGTTTAAAATGAAATCCACAAAAGTGCTTAACCTTGCTGCGGTCTTATCCAGAAACTTTCTTTATTCTTTTTTGGCCTCCTCAAGTGACCTATACCACAGAATACAGACAAGAAATATCTCATATGATGCGCAAGATGATTATTGATGTTGATGACTCAGCATTTCTCTTCAATCAAAGGGAAAAAAAGCTTTGCATTAGTGCGTCTACTGGTACTTTGCACTCTAATTGACAAAAGGTCCAATACTTTCCAACTTCTTAGTAAAAGTTAGTGACTCTCCAATGACAGCTATGGTGCTAGTATTTTTAATTCGCACTCAATGTATCAACAAAGATAACTGCCAAAAGTTAGTAAAACTCTCATAACTTTCCAAAGAAGTATTTTTGGAAAAAATTCTCACTCTAATTAAAAGTGGGAAAATGACATAAGCTGTATGCAGGAGTTTTTTTATTGAATTCTCAAGTCTTCACTAAAAGCTGTGCTTTTTTAGACTTTAAAGCTTTTTGTTCATTTGACGCTCCTTTTGTCAGTATTCTTAAGTAAAGAAGTTTTGCTACTGTCCACTATAGTTGGTGGCTACCAGTGCTGTGTTTGCCGAGTTTTAAGCAGTTCAAAGCCACTGCTCAGGTAACAGACACATGGACGCACAGACAGACTACAGTAACCCTTGCTATGCACCAACGCACAGTGAGGTTAAGACGAATACAAACATATCTGTTTAGAAAACACATGTTTTAAAACAAACTCAGGTATCAATGGGATTCTGTGTATACAAATTATTCAGTTGTTTTAACAACCTATTTGAAGTTTACATGAATGAATTATTGTGGAATCTATAATTCATGTGAATTTACTCACTATATAATTAGTTGGTATGTTGTATTAGTACAAAACAAAAAAAATAGAGAGTGAGTAATTCACATAAACTTTGAATTCCATAATGGTTGAAACCATATAAAAATACAAACTATTGTTAAAATAACATGTTAATTTTACAGTGGTGCACAAGCTAACCTGAGGTACAATTTTGTCATCATTTTTAATGGCAACTAATTAGCAGAAGAATGGATAAGTGTTGTTGTGCTGTAGTGTGTACAAAAAAAGTTTTTTGCAATAAATATTTGTCATTTTCATGAAAACCCAGATAGAAGAAATACATGGGTAGCCATCGTTGGTCAGAAACTTAAGAAGGCCAACAAGTATTCTTGGTTATGAGAATGTCACTTTGTATCAGAAAAGAAAAGGAAAAAATTATAAAGCACGTTTGCAAGCTGAATTGATTGGTGCAAGTACCATATGGATAGCATGTAAAAACAGCAAAGCTATTTCATGTCTGGGTAGTTTCTTCTTAATTCAGAGAGTATAGCATGCCACTCAAATTGTTACAGAGTAGTAATTGCGTTTGCCACGCCCACTTGAATACCTCAAAGGATGACTTTGAGTCTTGTTTAGACAGAATAGTAACTATCAATTATATAATATCTAGTATTATCAAATATAATATAATTATATAATATCTAGTGTGGCTGGCAAATATAGACTTTCAAAAGTTTTGGTCAAATCTTTACGTCTTGGTAATCTACTACGGCACACTAATTCATAAAGACAACAAAATTGGAGATTAACCATTCAAATAAATTAGCTAGTAGTAAGGTTAATTTCTTACCTGTCATATAATAAATACTATGTACTTGAAGTGAACGTTAGGATTTTTGGTCTTGTTAAGACTGAGAAGTCAGAGAGGTTTTGGCGCCTCTTCTTATTCACACACAGAATGACTGGACGATTACCACGTGCACGTTCACCTGATTAATCAATGAATTATTCATTGTAGAAATTAATACTGTTAACAAGAGTGCCACAAATTAATAATGGTTGTGTTTGCGAGTTAAAGTAACACAGTTAGTTAGTTTGTTATCATTAGTAACACATGTACTTATGATAAACTTGTTGCATAGTCAACTGGTGCTTAAATCAATTATAAGGAATAATCATTGTGTTATTATAACAATACACAGAGATATAATAACTTTAAAATTCTTAATTGACTGGATGTATGAGGGTTTAGTTTCTGTTTTGATCAAATCCTGAAATTGAACATTGTTTAAGAATTGAATTAAGACATAAAGTTTTTACTAACAAAGCAGTTACAAACTAGGTTTCCTAAAGAAGAGACACATATTTATTGAGGGTTTGTATCTTCTTGTCGTGTAAAGTTTTGATACAGAAGACTTGGGAATAACAAAATCATAATGTAATTCCTCAAAAATATTTCACGGTACTCTTGGGAACTTCATCTGCTCAACTACCTGTCTTTCTTTTCTTTTTCTTCCTTTTTTCTCTACTCAAAAGTAGTCCTCAGGCTTTTTATATTATGAGCTTTATATCCTTTTCTGTATGATACAAAGTTTCATAATCTAATTGATATCATTGAGATTCTGAAAACAAACATTAACTGAAATGCCATGTCTTCAATGACTTTCTGTTCTTCTGTTCCTGTCTTTATAAATCTGTGATTGTTGTGTTATATAATACAAAGGATTTGTTTGAGGAGTTCAATGAACTCTTCAGTTTGATTTTCACTCTCCAACCTTTAGCTGTTTTTTCCTCTGTTCTGTCTTCTTTATGCTCTTCAACCTCTAATTTCTTTTAGACTGCATCTACCTTGTGGTTACTTTGATCTTTGGACAGCATTGTTGTCATGAATAGAAAGGCTTTCTAATTTTGACAAAGAAATTGAGTGAAAAATCACAGCAATGGTCAAACACTGGTCGAGCTTCAAAATGTAGGAGGCTCATTATTCGCTTGCAATTATCGTGAAAAAACAGTCTGATTCCAGCAATGGTTTTAAGATAACAGGACCCATTTTCAATTTAGTGAAGAATAATGATGGAATTGTGTTATGAAGACATATCGATCAGCTCAGATCTCATTATTTGGCGGGAGTAAATGTTTCTCAATCAAATGATAATGAAAATTGCCACTACCATAAACAAGTTTAACAACAACAATGGTGAAATACTGATACTCCAGTTAATATTTCTGTAAGTGATTCTATGGATCTCCAAGATTGGATGGACCACCAAGTCCTCCACATACTCCTACCGTACCTACAGTTCAGGGGCCACACTCCCGGGTACCCAAATTTGTCAATCACAACGATCTCATCGACCAATTGACTTTGGACCCTACGTCACCTCTTAGTGAAGGGATATATTATTACTTAATAACTTGTATGAAATTGTTAATAACCGTATGAATATCGTTAATGGTGATATATAATGCTCTTTTTTTGTATTCTTAGTCAGTTTTCCAGTGTTGTAGTAATTGTTATTTTTTCTGTAATGCTCTTTGTTTTTTTGTTGTTGTCCATATATTAATACTATATTTTTAACAGCTTGTAGTACAAATACAAACACATGTGTAGAGAGATGCCTTGAAATTTAATACTAATAAAATTTAAGACTAATAAAATTAGATAAGGGAAAGACATCTTATCAAATAGGTATCATTAAACAACAGACATATACATAGCATAAGCTTTCATACAAGCTGTAACAGAAAATAAATGCTTAGCATTATGTATGGACAGTTAGCTCTACATCAAAACCTGAAAACCACTATACCATCAAGAAACAACAAAACGATTTGTCAAAAGTTGCCATACACAATGCAAGGAATGTAATGTTTTTATACGAGTATACATGTACATGTCCCGACTCTCTTCACGATGTAACAATGTGTTAAATAATTTTATTAAATATATCAACTTGTACCTGAATCATGATTCCTAAAGGACAGTGAAATTGAGACAGCCTAAGATTTTTTTTTCTCCTCAACTCTATTATTTATTATCCAAAAGTCACTAAACTTGTTATTTATTGATCCATATAGCCTCATTGAAGTAGTTAATGAACTAATGGTTCTTGTCTGTAAAGTACGTAATAAAAAATATACAAAGTTGTGGCCACATAATGGCACCGAAAATGGCTAATTTTGGTATAATTTCCAGTGATTTTTTTCACATAAATAACACCTGAAGAAGCTTTATGAAATATCCAAAGAAGGGTACTAATTTTAATTCTGAAAGAAAGCCATTGATTTTAAATCATATTGTTTAGTATTTTCACTCACCTTTTACTAGCAATTAAATTGCCTATTGCAAACCACCTAATGATAAATATTTATATGCCAGCCTTATTACCATTTAACTGATCCTCCAAATGCAATTCCATTTGAATCCTCTAGCAACACTCCATTACTGTTTTACTTAGAAATAGGCTCCAGTTGGGCTTTTTTGTGCTATGATTGTCAACCTCCTCTCAACTAAACCCAATAACAAGTTCTTTTTGGTCACTTGATACTAATTCACTCTGAAGATGTACTCGAATTATATTGTGTTGCGTTTCAAGTGTGGTTTGTTAGGGGGAGTTTGTTTAATAGTCTTTAGATTGGTTTGAGATCCATTGTGAAAGTCGTACAGATCAACCTAAAGTCAGAGAAGCAATTGAAAATGTATTCAAGGCCCCTAAGACATAAAAGACTTTCCTCCTTTTTTTCAGGATTTCATTAAAAAAGCAAATCCAGTATTGATTTATTGGTATTCATTCTTATTATTTCATTTTAATTACAGATAAAAGACCAAAACTATGTAGTCTTGTTGAACTGTTAGCACCAAATCTATTCAAAATGGCGCTTTTTGATTGGTGGTGAACTAAGAGTGAACATGAAATCATTAATGACACTAAACAAATTTGAGAAAATGAAGTAGATGAAGTCATACAGAGGGGATAGAAACAACCTAACTCACTCAACATAATTGGTTTAACATTAGTGAGGTTGTAAAAGTGGACAGAGCCATGGATGTAGTAGTTGATATGTGATAGCAGGATATGTTGTATCAAAATTCCAATTATTTCATATTATGGATGTAAGAGATTGTTAGAAAATGTTAGCAAGAGGTTAAAAACATGTTGTAACTGTAAGTGGGAACATAAAATATAATTAAGGATTAGTAAAATTTTGTAATCATAGCCTCTCAAATACTATATGACAATCAAAACAATCAGTACAATGTTAAGCTACTAGACTCAAGTGGGTAGCCATCTAAAAAAGTTAATTCCTATCCTGTATTATAATGAACATTGGTTTCCCAGCCTTTATTGACCATACATTTGAAAAAATAATGATATATACAGTTTTTGCAAGATCATGAAGTTCAATCTGATGTGAAAAATGCTCCACAGGAATCTCTTCTTATAAAATTAGTTGCAACACCTACATTGTAGTGCTTGACAATTGGTAGATTAGGAAATTATATTGATTTTGAACACTTAAATTGTATGGAAAACTGTAACATGTGTCCATTTTTAATATTATATAACTAATGTGGAAATATTGTAACTTTAAATACATAAAAAAATATGATTATGATAAAATACAAAGCCAGTGATAAATATAAAGCATAATGTGATACATAGTTTCTTGTCTTAGAAATGAAATAGTATTGATTTCCGGTAAACATATATAGTCTCTAGTTATCCAATGTATTAGTTTTTTTTAAAAAAAAAACAAAAACACATCCTAAACATTATAAATTACGGTAATGAATTACTACAAAAAAACAGTACTTTATTAATATATATATTTAAGTACCAGATTAAATACCTCTACTAAATAATTTGAATATATTGTTACTAGAAATAATTATACTAAGTGAATGTAAACATGTGGGGTAGTGGTGCGTGAGGAGGGATAGTCTGGATAGGTAGACAAATGTGGGCATGGGCTTGGGTTGAGGGTGAGGCATTCTTCAAGTGCTTATCAGTTTTTAGTTCCTAGTTAAGAGAAAGATGGATTTGTAAATTTATATATAAGTAAGCTATACTACAAAGAGCTACAACATGTATGGTATTGCTATACTGTCTACTTCACTTTCGGTTCTCTTATGCATAGTGTTAAATATTAGGTTTACGGTCAATCAATATTCTAAAAGAAGCCGACGAAAAGTTGTGATTGAATCACAATTTTATCAAAGTTAAGGGATCTATTGTGATACTGTGAGCTTACTTAATGTCCATTTTAGGTGAATATGACGTGGAACTTAACAAATAAACTATTAGACAACAGAACACAGTTAAAGGATTGTAGCAACTCAAGTAAATACAAAGGGCAGGAGATATATGGTCTCAGCTTCTTCTTCAACTTTCTAGCTAAGAGAAAAGGTATTGAAGTGTATGATCATTTCATTCTGGGGGTTTCAAAAAATCTGTCTCCTAAACAGCAAAAGAATATTAAAATAGTTTTTTGTAATTCAATTAAAACTAAGTGTTTATATTACCTTCATGACTAATGTTTTGAAAGTGTCTATCATCTTTCTCTTCTTCATAACATTAAGATATTATATGTCTGTTGTATGTAGGTCATAACAATGGTAACTATTAAGAATCTATAGAAATTAAAGATATGAAGGATATCTATTAATTTGGTTAATGTTCTATGTTATTACTTTACAAATAACTCAAATTTATATATAAAGTCTGTATAATGAGACAGAAGACCATCTGTGTTTTACGCAACAAATAGTTCTAATTGATAATAACCTTTATTTAATTAAAAACATCTACTTGATATTTCTTACGGAAAATATACAACTTTTCAAAAGTTTATTTTTATTCAATGTTAATGTTCCATGGAGTTTGTTATGATAGTACTGAGAAAGGGTAATTAACAACACCACAAGGTATTGATATATAGTAAAATTATTTAAGTGGCCTCTGAAACAGGTGGCCAAATCATGCTGTAGAATTTGCAATAAAAGAAAGTTGTGTCTATATTATATTGCCGCTCTAAAACGTGTTATCCCTAACTTTGTGACCAACATATCAAAATAATTGCTTTGTGACATATAATAAAGAAAACTAAAACCCTCACAAAATTATGACTTCACTGAATTACACTCCTGAACTAACACTCCTCCCACCTATCTTATTAGCAGGATTTCAATGCAGATGGACATGGTGATAAACACTAACCAGTTCTAGCCGTTACCCTATTAGAAAAAGCAGATCACCGGAACAAGTCCAATAGTTAAGATCATCCATTATATTAACAAATCCATTAATATTTAGCTTGGGGGTTGGTACATTAAGACCAAAAAATCATTAGGTCTCAATTAAAGTAAACATAATGAGATAAGGTAAAAATCTAATAAATTCTATAATGTACAGATAACATGAAAGTGAAAGTAAAACAAATTGATTGGTACAATATGTCCCATAAGGTCATTTTAAGTGTTTACTGAAGTTTCATGGGTGATTTTTTAACATTCTATTAATCAGAATTAAATCTTTCAAATTAAGTTTATAAGGAATGCAACAAACTTGATTTTACTGGAAATCAAAAAATAACATGTATAAGTTTAGACGACTATCCAGTATTCACTAACTTGTTAAAATGAGTATATGAATTGAATAGTAGTTTAAATGTAGTAAGAACTTATCTATTAATGTTGAGTCCTCCTCGTAATTGTTAGAGAGACAAGTGAGAGGCTGCAGACAAAATAGGAGTAAACAAAAAACTCGGACAAACTTTAAGGAGCGTATTGATTCAATAGAGAGCGCCTGACCTACATCGGTTATTAAAAATAGTTTCTTGAGAGGAATGGGGTTTGTTATTAACTATATAAACATAAATTAAAATAATAGTCATTACTACATTATAAGCTTGTAAGTGATAAGTCAATGACAGTTATACCACAATAGCAATTGGAGGAATGGTTGTAAATCCATGTTTGGTCTTGTTGTTTTCAGTTATGTTATTATACAGTAATCATAATAAGTAATGTCACAAGGTACCTATTTAAAACAATTAATAATAAAATGTGGAGGGAACAGCCTTCTTCAATATCTGAAAGACTTAAGGGATGTTATAATGAGTTCTTAACACTGAGAGTGGTGTGTAAAGGTCCATTTGGTTGCTTCAATCTCAAAGCACAATACTTTAATACTCCACTCATTGGCAAGAGGCAACGAAAGCAAACCCAATTTTTTAAATATGCAAAGTCTTACTCTAGGCTGCATGCTGATACGAGTATGAATGTTTCTCATTATACTGTAATCTGAAGTTATTATATTTCTTCAACTTAAGTGAGAAACAACCATAGCCAGCTATATTGAAGCCAGTTAGCAAAATCATCATTGAATTACATTGGCAGCTTAGCAACGTTCAGAAGCATTACTATTGACCTTACTATATGCTCTGGATTAATTGGCTTTCTCTTTGTCCACTAACTAACAAGAGAATGTTCACTTTAGTTTATAATCTATGCATAATAATGACCTTTGTTCATTTAATAGATTGTTTGACTGAAAAATAAGTAAATTTTGACATCTGCACGTTAAGCAAAAAAATCAAGATCCAGTTCTCAGGGACTGAATAAATGCGCTCTTTAACTGCCAATTAATTCTGAAAAAAAATAGCCACACTATACAAAATGGATGTATATAAATATGTGTATAATAGTGCACGTACTAATGTACACGCAGTGATATCATGATGATAAAGGTAGAGAGAAATGAAGTACTGGTTTACAGTGACTAAGATGGAAAGGAAATATAAAAAATGGACTGTGTAGGAACCTTATACTGAATAATTAAGATGCATGTGTTTCTGAGTGATAGACCATTTGCAATTTCTGAAAGATGTAACATTGCTGTTAAAGTTTTGCCAAAATTAATATTTGGTCGTAGTGTATGGCTATAAAGGATTGGATTTGCTGGTTTGAAGACTGTTCAAAGACATCAAAGGTTTTTTTGCAAATTATAGAACTGTATAGTGGCTATCATTTGTGTGTACTCTGAAAGACTCTCATATTACCTTATCAGATTATTGATTGTTGATTAATCATGCAGATATTATAAAGAGAATAACATGTCTTTGTAACATGGTGTTTAGGTTGCTCTGCTTTTACAGCTTCTTTATAGTTCTAAGAAGAATAAAATAAAAATATTACATGTACTTTTTGACTTAGTATCACATAGGGCAGTAGACCTTTATATTTAGTTTAAATTAATCAGCTAAATCCTTTTGACTTAAAGCAAGTAAAACATCCAAAATGTCAAAAAACATTAGCTCATGTTTAATGCGGTCTTCTAGAATCACAAGAATCTTTTCAAGGCGTTCTCAACATGTATCACGAGATCTCTTTCTCTTATTTTTTTGTAAAACATCTTTAGAATATGACTTCCTTTGAGTAAAGTTTCCTCACCAGAGCAAAGGGGATCAAACACTGATGCAACAACAGTATCACACAGTGAAATAAGAGCTTCTTCCCGCTATTCAGAGGTTAGTGGTAAGTACTAATTAGATCACATGTGTCTAAAATGAAGGAATAGTGGTGAAATAAAAAGTTATAATTCAAACGTAGTTAGTTCTAAAATTATATAAAACATGTAGTTTCCCAAAATAAAAGTATTAAATCATGAAGTATTTAGCAATTACTTTCTGTTTATTCTGAGGCGGATGGAGATTATAGGGTTACTAGTCCGTAATACATGTCTCTCACTGAATCACTGTCAACTTCTTTCGCTTTTCCTTTTGCTCCTGTAACAATTAAAAGAAAGCAAATGTTATACATAATGATATAGTACTTTTCACAATACATACCAAACACTACATACCAATACACACATACAGACACACATGCCATACATTACACCACATACAGTCATACATACATACAATACTAATACAAATCTACACACAAATATACATACACTACATAACACACATACATACACACATACATACATACATACGTACAATACATAAACACATACATACATACACACATACATACATACACACATACATACACAATACAGACACACATACACATGCACACCATCATATATGGAGATTCGTAGCCCTCACCATTTTTAATTTACCAAGTTTCTACTATTGGCAGATGTATATGTAATTTATATAGACCTCTGTACTGTAATATATGTATAACATGCATCAGTTTGGAGGTTATGTAGGTTACATAAACATCTGATAATATATTGTCTAAAGGTGATATAATCCCATGTTGCAAGGTTTATATAATGGCGGCATATAGATCAATGAAACTATGATATATCAAATATAAATTATTATGAGACTCATACTAACATGCCTCTATTGCGGCTAATATATACTAGTGGTCATCAAGTAATAATTTTTAACTTCTCTAGCTTGGCAGGTTTGTAAATATGTAGACCCATCAATAAAGTACATGATGAAGCTTGTCCTATAGGTCCATATAAAATGCTGTTCATGAAGAAAAACTAGCTTTATAACTGTCAGGTACAATATTTGTTGATATTAACCCAGATATGATGTCTTTTATTTGTTATGTTAACGATAACCTAACCTCCCATTCAACCACTGACATCTATTAATTTTCATATAGATAAATTATATAATGCAATCTATATCCATATCTATATATATTACACACACACACACACATATTGTAATGTGATGTATGAGTATATGTATGTATGTCTGAAGGTGATATATTTTACAAAATCCTTTATTGAAGGTTTATATAATGCTGCATATAGATCAATGAACTATGACATATCTATGATATATATTATATACTATATGGTATACCTTTAGATGGCACTCCCTTCCTTCATGACAAGACGTCCTACTTACAGGTTGTTCTATCACATATCTATAAATGGTGATCTTAAGTCAATGTCCAGTGATGTATGTTGATCAACTACATTCAAGTTTACTAGGTGGAATGTCTTGCATCAGAATGATCTGATTTAGTATGTTCTGTTATTGTTTCATGTCTCCTGTCATTACGAGTGGAAAGTACATGTCTATAGATATCTTCTTATTTATGATTGTTACTCTCTTTCTTTTTTGCCAATGTTTTCTATTAAGTTCCTTATCAAATTTCAATTGATATGTCACATGACTCTGAGTCGGCTATCAGATAATGGTGTGCATGCAAATTGTTTTGCTTCTCGATGACCTGTGTTCATCAGATGAATTAGAATCACTGTACTTACTCTTCGTTTCTTCTCGTCCTGTAGATTAGTAGTAAAGTGAATGGTGTTCATAATACTTACTTTTATGTTTTCTTTCGTCCACTTGTAAGTATTAATGGTGTACTTTACCTGGTATTCCTTTTCTCTTATAAGATCTCCCACTTGCTGGTTCCTTATCAAGTCTACTTGATTTGTCATTAAACTCAGAATCAATGTGTGTCAGATGATGATGACTCATCTAGCTTTCTAAATTTTGGTTTTCTTATATTTTTCTGTTATAAAATAAAAGTAACATAGGTTTGTTAAGAGGTTCATAAACTTTCTTTCTTCACTTCCTATTTGATGTATTATATTAACTGATCTTGACTGTCTTTTTGATCTTTTCTCTTTTCTTTAGATGGTGACTATTTGGTCTGTCCCTGAGGAGTGATATCATCTTGATAGGTATTCAACACAATCTCTTCATCTCTTCTCCCTACTGCAATCTGTCCAACAGTCTTGCTCATCACAGCATTAATGATTCTCCTCCATGTTGTGTCTGTAGTGCACTGATCCTTCCAGTATTGCAGTACTGATGACAGCTTCAGTGAGTCTGATAGATTCTTATGTTGTAGACTCATAAGTTTTGTATTGGGAATTATTAATGACCTCGCCAATCTCAAACCAAGATGACATATATCAGCTAATAATTCCAAAAGATCATGCTTATCTGGTGTCAAGAAAAATCTAGGATCTGTCAAAGACAACATACTTAAATTTGATTATAACAAAGCACTATACTATTACTTTGTAGTCATGCTTGCTATGTACAATAATGCACATCCATATGCTATATGCTATGTTGCAACTCCAAATAGACAACCATTTTACTTACTAACATAGACAAAGTTGCATCATTTTAATCATACTAAGTTGCTTAATAGAGGTCTTTCATGTAAAAAAAAACTTCATTATAATGCACAACTTAAAAACAATGTCACTAGCTAGTTATAATTATGTATGGTACCTGACATGGATGACAATACATTTGAATGAGCTTTGCCATTAGTTACATGCTCTTGTAAATCTTTATAGAGAAAAAACAGTTAGTTAATGCACAGACAATGCATGGTTTACCTTATCAAACCATATTTTATGTTTTTCCTCCAAAGGCATCACTGATCTTCCATTGACACATTTAGCAGCTAATGGATTATCATATTTCACATATTGCAGGATGTGGATGAGATGATTGACAAGTGGTACAAAGAAATCCAAAGAAATGGTTTGACCTATATGTGTAATGCAGGGACTTAGTCACTGTCTTTATGCCGATGTTAAGGGTGTTGTAAATAGTTGGGGAGAATTCTTCAAATGGTATAGCTCCAATAATACCAGCAGCACGATCTATCCATACCTCTAGGTAAGTAGCTCGACTAATAAGGGTGATGTGATCAAAGCATTGACCAACTGAAAAGGTGATTTTATTGCGAAAGTGAGTGGTTTCTCTAAACGTCCATTTCTGTCCTGATTGTGATGTAGAACTTAACAAATAAACTACTAGACAACAGAACACACCTACAGGATTGTAGCCACACTCAAAGTAGACCAACAAAGGTGCAGGAGATGTTGACTGGTCTCTGCTTTCTATTTCAACTGATGTAGGCTTAAGAGCACAAGGCATAAAGTAGTATTTATCACTTTCTACAGTAATATTTGAATTTATGGCCCCATACTACAATGTGAAGATGCTTCAGTAAGAAAACAATTCTCTGTGGAGTCAAAGGATCACTTTTTCCATCTGAAAAGGGATTTTAAATGTGACTCACTGAATCTACCTGTGGTACTAAATATATTTGCAATGGAGGCGTTTCCTGTTTCTTTAAAAGTAAAGCTAGAGGTGATAAGATGTGTAATACGATTAAATACTACTTGAAGGCCAGTAATAACAATATCTTGTAATCCCTCAACATCTGGGTAGTGCATGATGCTACCAACTCTGTGATGTAAGTACCACAATGCTGACATGAAATCATCCCTCTCTGATATACCACAATCTTTTAGCAAGCTTATAACAGGCATCTAGTTTAAATATAGACTTTTTTGTTTTCTGTAACTTATATTTTTAGTGCACACCAAGATGCAGGAAAGACAACTTGTGAAAATTAATTAGAGATTACACGTTGAAGATTAGTTCTTAAGTGCTCAATTTGAACTTGGTCCTTGATGGTATCTAGAGCAAAAATGACATCATGTTCAGTTGAAAAACTGAACCAAACTTTTGTGAAAAAAGTCATGACTATTTTGTATTTTTGCTTTAGTTGTTCATTCACTTCAGCAACTTTACTATCTTCAACACAGTCTCTGTGAGTAGCAATTAAAAATGCAGAAGGCTCTGAGTTATCATAAAATGATGTTTTCATTGTGATCAATTTTCCAACCAATTGTATTTTGCCTTAAACAAGCTATACTGGCAAGTGAGCGAAAAAATGACTTCTTCATGTGTAAGTGATGTTGTTGTATGGTTCTGATTGGTCATTCCGCATACGGTGAGTGACACTATAACGATTTCTTAAATCCTCAGTTAATTTGAACACAAGTAAGTTTTATTGCTGGACCAGTGATGAGTGCTGGTAGGATCTCATGGAATTCGGGTTGTCCACCAGTTATAATGTGCAAAAAGACATGGTTTAGTTTCATCAATTTTTATGCAGTTTTTCTGATACTGCGCTCTCTTAGCAACATTTTGAGAGGCATTTGATAAGGTACGGACAGCCTTCACCTTATTTTCATTGATTTTGCTAACGCTAATCACAGAATTTTGAGTAACAACATCAGTAATACCACTGTCTCCACTTTCATTATCACAATCTTCGACATCCAAATTTGGAATACAGTGATTAGTACTACTTTGCTCTATCAACTTTTCTCTGCTTAATAGTATTGGGTTAATGTTTAGTTTCGATCTGTTCATTTTTAATAGATATGTTTTTCATAAACATCAAAAGCATCTTTTATCATCTCTCTCTTAGCTTCTATATCTTGTGATAGACTGCTACAACTAAGATTGTTTTGTGATGAACCGCTAATGTCGGAGAGACTTTCTAATATGAAAGCAGCCTCTTGCTCAGAGTTTGGTTTCGCCATCCATTCTTTTCAGCGGTCCATGGACTATTCTTGCACCATCTATGGACTATAGCACCATCTGTTGTAGCTTACGATATGTCTCAATTGGTATTGCTCCATCAAGCCACACCAGTACTAACAGAGGAGTCTATAAGGGACTCGTTGAGTAGCTTTTTTTTCAAGGTACTCTTACCAGCACCAGGTGGTCCTGTCAGGACACATTTAACAACTTGTAAGTATGCCACTCCAGTACTTTTTATGCCTGTTGATACTTGTTGTGATGATCAGAAGTCTTTGCAATTTACCCATCAAAGCTCAAGGATTCAACAGAGAGCACTCAGGTTGAGCGTAAGATATTCAACTAATTCTACTTTCTTTTCGTTACAGGCAATTTTCAAAGGTGTATAGTTATACCGACCCTTTGCATTAACATCACAACCTACTTCTTCAACTAGATACTTAATTAGGTTTAGACTGTTGAAAAATGTACATGCAATATGTAAAGGCCGATTCCCTATAGTGTCCTTTGCTTCTTGATTGCATCCAGGTACTAACACCAATATTTTGACAACATTCAATCGATCTTTTTCACAAGCTATATGTATGGGTGTGTAGCCATCCAGTCTTTCTAGCATTAACATCACAATGCGCTACTTTAACAAAGATAACTCACTAGACCTACATTACAAGAATATTCACAAGCTAAGTGAAGTGGTCGAATACAATTATTGCCTTCAGCTTTCTTTATTGCACTTGATCTTAGATATTAGAAACTCAACAAGCTCTAATTGGGCCTTTTACACAAGCAATATGCAAAGGTGTGTAATCATTCTTCCTTTGGAAGTAACATCAATCCTGCTTCTTCAATCAGGTGTTTCACTAAGTCAATATTGCCAGAATATCACAAGCTACATGAAGTGGCCTGTTTATCATGCTTGTCTTCAATTTCACAATTGCACTCTTGTTTAGATGTTAGAAATTTAACAACATCCAATCTATTTTTCTCACAAGCTATATGAAGAGGTGTGTAGTCCATTAGGTCCCTTTGCATTAATATTACAACCTGCTACTTCTAACAGATATATAACCAGTTCCAGATTCCCAGAACTTTCACAAGCTATATGAGAGGCCGTTTACCACATTTGTCTTTAAGCTCTTTATTACAAAATGGTTTCAATGTAAAAATTTGACAATGTCTAAATTTTTATTGTAACATGCTGCATGTAGAGCTGTGTAACCATTACACCCTTTACCATTAATGTCACAACCTGCTTCGTCAACTAGATACTTCACAAGTTCTATATTGTTAGATTGTGTACATGCCATGTACAGTAGCTTTTGACCATATTTGTCTTCAATTTCATGATCACAATCAGGCTTAGATGTGAGAAGCTTTACAATTTTGTAATTCCTTCTCTTACATGCTATATGAAGACTGTACAATCATTTTGTCCTTTAGCATTAATGTCACAATGTACTTCTTCAACTAAATATGTCACTAATTCAAGAGAATCAGAAACATTGCAGGCTATGTGTAATGGTCGATTACCTTGTCTGTCAACTAATTCATGATTACATTTAGAAGTAAGAAATTTGACAATTTCCAATTGATTATTTGCACAAGCCATATGCAGTAATGTATAACCATTTTGTTTATTAGCACTAATATCACAACCTGCTGCTTCAACCAAAATGCCTCACCAAGTCTACATTGTTAGAATAAGCACATGCTATATCAAAGGTCTGTTACCATACTTGTCTTCAGCTTCACATCACTTTATGCTCAGATGTCAGAAATTTCACAATACTCAAATCACTTTTCTCACAAGCTATATGCAGACATGTATAGTCATCAAATCCTTTTGCATTAATATTACAGCCAAAGCTTCTTATGATAAGATGACATACTAGCTCTACATTGCTAGAAAAAACACAAGCTAAATGAAGTGGTCTATCACCATGTTTGTTACAGGCTTCTCGATCGCATTCAGCCTTAGATGTGAGAAACTTGACTACTTCAAATTGACTTCTCTTACAAGCTATATGTAAGAATGTATTATCATCAGGTCCCTTACTATTAATGTCACATCCTGCTTCTTCAACAAGGTACTTAACTGTATCTACACAATGTGCAATATGCAAAGGTCTCCTACCTTTATTGTCATAAGCTTCCTTATCATATCCAAGTTTAGAAATGAGGTATGCAACAAGTGTGTGTCTCCTAATTTTGAAAAATAGTGTAAAGGATATGCATTTGTAGTATCCAGCCACTGAATAGTATTATCTTTAGTCACAAGCTCAGCTAAGGTCATATGATCCTCTTGAATCACTCTCTCCATAAAATTTTAAAAGATATTTTCTTAAAGCAATGGTACCATTACTTTCCAAGTTGAAATCTTAACACATTGATATATATCATCAGGGGGACAACACAATATTTTGGTTACATATAAATGAGACAATGTCTGAATGTTGAATCTTACAAGCATAATAAAGAGGGGTATGTCCATGTACATTATGATGCAACACAAAACTATCTTGACGCCGATGGTGAGAGAACAAGTATCTAACAAACTTAAGTTTACCAGTGTCACATGCTAAATGAAGCAGAGTTGAGCCTTCATTATTAACTAAAGCACTAGAAACCACAATACTAGGTACACTAATAAGGTACTCTAAAACCTCTAACCCACATTGCACAGAACTACAGCACAAGTGAAATAAAGTGTTTCCTTTATCATCACGTATCCAAATGTAAGAAGAAGCTCCTCGTTCAATAAGTCTCTGACATTATCCAGATCACCTCTAGTACAAGCAGCACAAAGTCGAGTTACTAAATATGACTGTGTTGCTGACATAATTGCTATAAAACACAAAGTAACAAGATTAATGATAGAATATTAGACTTATTACTGAAAGTTAGCCTGTTCATGTCAATACTTGAATATTGGATTTTGGAATATGTCTATTAAGTAAAAAGGTGTGCAAAAATATTACTATATTTCCTTGATGAAACATCCTAGTGATTATTTCTTCTTTCCCAGGATTACCACCAGCATGAAAACAAGGTAAATGTGTTCTGTTCAACAGAGGCAATATTTGCTTTTTTATATGATTTGTAGTGGCTAATAAGGCTATCTACTTACAAAAAGCAGTATAAT
Organism: Gigantopelta aegis; assembly: GCF_016097555.1. Taxonomy (NCBI): domain Eukaryota; kingdom Metazoa; phylum Mollusca; class Gastropoda; order Neomphalida; family Peltospiridae; genus Gigantopelta; species Gigantopelta aegis. Next base: position 9,919 of record NW_024533502.1, on the reverse strand, counting down.
TCAAGGCCATCACATCTATAAAGCAAAGCAATTATAAAACATGATAAAATGTAGACAATGCAACACATGTCTTAGGACACACCCAGACCTAGTGTTTATTTAGGCATGTATTCATTAGAGAAATGTTTTGTATTTGTTCCCCGGCATTTATCCAGCTGGTATTTATTCATAGTAGACAATTAAACAAAGAAATAAAATATAAGCAGAAAATGGACCAAATGTTTATAAAAATTTAGAACAAATTGTTTGTATATACAGTTGCTATGTAGCTATCTTGAACAATGAGTCAATGAATTTAATGTGTAATATTAATTTTCTCTCATACTGAAGTTTAATAAGCTGTAATTATTGCAGCGTAAAGATGGGGGATAGTCTTCAGTCAATGGGATGATCTAGTTTATTTAATAGATATATTGTTTTGATACCTATTAAAGCAGCAATAAGGAAAGCTTTTACAACTACATTCTATGAACCACATAATGAATATATAAATATAGGTTAAACCATACTAATAATCAATAAACAAACCAACCTATGTCTATAATGCAACAACCAATCAAAATATATCTAACGAGATTTTTAAAGGCTGGTTCATATAACAACACAAAGCCTTTGTCATGTTGCGTAGCACAGTGTCAATGCTGTTCGTATAAACAAGAGATGCACATGAGCTAAACTCTACCCTCATCGTGGATACTGAAGTGTTGCTGCTTGCTTTGCTTTACAGATGATGAGGAAGGTGACAGAAACGAAGAACAATGTGGGTGCATCCTATATTCACTCAACAGCTCCAACAAGGAGAGTTTAACAATTTGATTCAAGAAATGTGTCTGTCAGACACTAAATCACATTGTATATATCTAAGAATGTCTAGAGAAAGATTGACCTTTTGTTGACACAAGTAAACAATGCAATGTTGTTGCAAGTAAATTAAATAGATTATTTCTTTGTGCAGGTAGGACCTTTGCTAGCACACTGTCATCATTACAATACTTGCAATTCAGTAAAAAGTTGAAATTACTCCTGCTGAGAGATTGGCAATTACCCTGCGTTTTTAGCTACAGGAAATTCACAAGTGCTAGTCTTTTTGTTTTGTGCTAGTCAATTATATTTTCTAAGAATTATAATTATTTGTATATATGCATGTATGCATATGACTATAGTGATAAAAATTAAGAACTATTCACAATTTTAAGAATTCATAAAACTTTAAATTCTGCTATAGCTGTCTTTGTCTTTCAATTTTCAAATTGGTAGGTCCACTGTATGTAATATTCTTAAAGAGACCTTTGAAATAATTTGGATGTACTTCAGCCACAATATGTTAAAGCTCCATTAAGTGAAGAAGAATGGATGGGAATCAGTGACCAATTCCGCGTATATAGAACTTGCCAAAACTGTATTAGAGCATAGATGGAAGCATGCTGTCATGTAAGCTCCTGTTAATGCTGGTTCAACTTTTTTCAACTATAAAGGCACCTATTCAATTATATTATTAGTTGTGTGTGTATGATGCATACTATCGTTTCATTATAGTGGATGGTTGGAGATGCTGGTCAGCATAGTGATGGAGGTGTTTTTTAAGTAATTCTTTATTTGGATAAACTCTTGATAATAAGACCCTTCATATTCTTAGAGGTGGTCCATTACCTGGAACTTTAAGCCTCACATTACCTTATGTTATAGTTGGAGATGAAGCTTTTCCTTTTAAAAAGAAAATATGATTGCGACCATATCCTCAAAAAAATCTTGTTGAACCTGAATCTATTTACAGCGACAGATTGAGTAGGGCACGCAGAATAATTGAGAAGAGTTTTGGCATTCTGGCTGTTAGATGGCTAATATTCCAAAGACCAATAATAGCTGATCGAAATAAAGTTGTCTTGTATACCAAGCAGCTATTGCACTCCATAAACTATTTATGAACTACAGAGTCTTCTGGGTTTGTTGATGGCAAAGATGAGTCTGAAAATGTCATTGTTAGTACATGAAGAGTGAATGTGAAAATATAGCTGGGTTTACTTGAACTGTTTAGACAATGTTGATGGAAACAGGTAAAAAATAAAAAAAATACTAGCCATTCTTTCCATATATTTCTTTTGCTCTTACATCTTTGTAGCTTTTGCTAGACACAAGCAACAAAAACAACAAAGAGCCTCAATAAGTTTCTCGTCTGCCATGGAACACGTAGTTATTGAAATCTGATTGGCTGGACGCATTGCTTAGAACGTCAAGATAGAAATCGATTCTATCCTCACTTTGCGACATGACATGTTTGTGCGTCGTCCACGCACTGTGTACATAAATTGACATATGTACATGACGCAAGGCTTTGCATTGTTATGTGAACCGGCTTTTAGTCTGAAAATGTCCTATCATATCTATTACCCATCTACCTAAGAATTTGAACAATTGTTGGAAGGAATGCTACGTAGCTATATATGCAGAGGTGTGGCTACCTCTGGCTACCATCGATGTGCTGTAATGAATCATGATTAATTTCTAACAGTGGGATGCTCTATCTCACTATACTCTGTCCGAGTTCAGAAAAGCCCCTTATTACAAAAAGGTGTTTTATGCATGGAATGTAAGGTGAGGCATTTCCTCGCCTGTTAGCGCTGAAGTACGTGTTAAGTGTATTCATTATTTGTTCACGTGGATGTCATGCAAACACACCACGTTTTTTCTCGTGCTTGTAAAAACATGCCAAGTGGAAAAGTTTGCGATCACAAACAAAGGAGGTTGCTGTGAATGTCTATGAATATTTCGAGGAACTTCGCATGCGCAAACGGACTGAAGGATCTCTGAAACGAACCTGTGATGCCACAGGACTTTCACGTTCCAGTATCAAAAAGATACGGAAGTAGAAAGTTGACACAGGGGAGCTGCCTTCTCATTTCAGTTTTCCTTTTTGGTCAAAAGGTTTTTCAAACCATGGTGGCTTTATAGCTGCCCAAAATGGCAAAAGACGATACCTGGTTATTATTTTAATAGTAATAATTGATACAAAGGCATTTATTTTCGTATAATTAGAATCGTAATTTTGACTTGTCACGTGATAGTCGGCTGGCTACTTGATGATAGTCGGCTGACTTTTCGAGGTGAAAATCGATTTTTGTTATCTGCTCGAAGGTGTGCAATTTAAAGTATGCGAAAGGTATGCCATTCAAAATGTATGGAGTTTTATAGTTTGGTACTTTCTCGTAGCGCTAGAGAGCCAAATTTTATATATAAAATGCGCGTTTGCAAGCTGAATCGATTGGTGCAAGTCCCATGTGGATAGCACATAAAATGGCAAAGTTATTCACACGTCTGGGTGGCTTTTCTCAACTCGGACAGAGTATAGTTTACTAAAGGGTGAATAATATCTAGGAAATTTGTTTGTGTGTCATGTCTGCCAATGAGATCACTCTAGTTAGTTGAATTAAATATAAGGTAGCTTATTATTAGCTCATTGGCAAGAACTTTATACATTACAACATGTAAAACAATCCACAACACTCAATTATTGAAATAAGCATTTACAATATAAAGCAAATATGACTTTAAGTCCTGACAGTGACTACCAATTATATATCTGCTATGCTGGTAAAATATAACTTTCAAATAACAAATGATAATTTAGATGAATTGTTAAAAACTTTTCTGGTAGTCCAATATACACACTAATTGAAATGATAGTTTGAGCCTAACTATTTAAGTATATCAGCTAGTCGCGATTATAAGCTTAATCTCTTACCTGTAATATTAATCAATCTGACTTGAAAGTAGCTTTAGGTATTTTTTCTGCAAGCCCAAGTTTAATCTGTCCCGCTAGTCCAAAGGGAGAAGTCAGTAAGAACAGTGAGGTTTTGGCGCCTATTCACATCCACACCCACATGATAGCCACATGCTTATCACGTGCTCATGCTTCATTTATTAATAATTAAAATTATTATTAATAAAAATTGTAATGAGCATATTGTAGGTGATCTCATTGGTTGATAGAGGTGTATCAGTACGATTCACTAGCCTTTAAAGATTGCATTGGAATTGTGTTTGATAAGAGCATATAATCTTTAATTCTTTACTGATATTCATTCCAAGTTTGCCTAACAGATTTGACTTGAAGCTTTCGCCAGCTATACTTCTATTATTCTACTGAGCAACACCTTTTGTGTACGTGAAGGGGTGAGTAAATGAGCCCTTTGATCTGCAATATATACATAAATATTGTTTTAAAAAATTTTTAAGCAATGTTGTTAAAAGAAGACAGTATATATTCAGCTGTGACCAGCAAGACATATTTAAATATGACGATATAACTGAATCACAGCCAGAATCCAAAAGCCATTACAAAGTAAAACATCCATGTTCAACCAGTCTAGCTAAATGTCCACTTTTCTATATATACCAGTATTATTAAGTGTGAAGATATTACTTACTAATTGCAAAATTGTGACAATGATTGACTCCATGATCAAGTAGATGTTTGGTGTCAATAATATACTTTTCCTCTCTGATCAACTAAGTACAGGTCCTCTTCTCTTTGTCTGGGGATTTGAATCTGCATGTGGTTGTTTTAAGTATGTAGCTTATGACATAAGTAAATGTAAACCCCAGCAAGCTAGGAGTAGAAGGGACAGAGAGAATCTTTTGTGACGATGGTGATGTGATTTGTAAATGATGTTAATTGAATGAATTAAATGTTAACTTATCAATCAGTAAATATTACCACAAATCATAGTTAATAGTTAATATTAATACATTATTATGTACTTCTTTGAGATGTTTTACCAGCACCCCTACTATTTTTATATACTTGTAGAGTGTTATCATGTGTGGGAAGGACTGCAAAAGCTCATTAGTCTTCACATATATATATATATTATTATGTACATTATATTCCTTGATCTTTCAATTGATTATTCTGGCTTGCTAACAAAGTCTCTTCAAAGTTTATGTTAAAGTTATGTGTACCTACAACAGACCTTTATGTTAGATGCCACCTTCAGTTTTAGGCTAATAATTAATTAGAACTCCACCAACCAATTTTTCACAATCTTAATAGTTATATAACTTGTGACAATGAATATATACTATATCAAAAATGATAATAGATGATATCAGAATTGTTATCTTTATAATCGTAAACTTATTTATACTCATATCAAGTACACATATGCACACTGTGATCATTAGCACGGTCCACTTCATCGACTCCAATATACAAATTGACTAGTTCTGAATTTCGTGTTTATAGACTGTATTTGAATGTTTTAGCTTTTGAAAAGGTCCAATTGAACATTTACAACTAATTATCTCAAAACAATTCATTACTACATAAAAAAGACTATTAAAGTTACATACATATAAGAAATACTTAATAAGGGAAGATCACTTTCTAGTTGATGAGAGATTATCCTGGACTTGTATAGATTAACTTTAGATATTTGAAGTGATACATACTAGCTCTGAGGTAAGTATGGATTGGTTTTGATTAGTAGTGTCTTCTAATTAACAACATTAATCATCTTGGACTTCAATAGGATGGCTGTAGATGTGTGATGTAGACCTATAGTCAAATGCAATAGCTCAGACTCATTGTTTAGACCTTAATCAATAACTAGCTTTGTTGAGAGTATATTTGTATTGACAGAACATGAAGAGAAACAACAACAAGAGTGTAACTGAAGAATGTAAAAAAGAATATTATTTGGTGCTCAAACTAAGGATAGGTATCAGTGTTGGGAATAGAATGAAGATTTCAATGCAAAGAACATTATTATGGCTCCCTCTCATGTAACTGTCACATTGATACAAGTTAGGACAATTTATAAATGTGAGCACTGAATATGTAAAAAAAAAAGATTTGGAATTTTTAAGAGAGGTAAATAAAAGTTAAGTACTTTACCTTGATCTTTAGTAGTCCATATTAATGAAGGAGTAGAAAAAAAGAAATTTTTCTTCATTTCTTATACGCTATGAAAAGATTTGAGTCATTATTTTCTATAACAAGTTGCTGCAAACTAATTGACATGCCTGCAGTTGTGCTTGAGTAATTGTACACCCTTTGTAAAAACAACTACAGAGGTCGATCTACCACATGGATGTGTTTACTACTAAAATGGAAGTGGAATAAATCATACAAGATTTGGGCTGTTGTCCAAATTTATAATTTGACCTTTAATATAAAAACATGTTAGAAGATACTTAAGAATAAGAAAAGAACTACTTGGTAGATTTGTTTGTGGCACTAAAGATTTAGTAAAGCTAATCAGTCATCATAGTATGTTATTAGGATTAAATTTAACCAAATAATTGTGTAAGATTTAATAGATAAGACGAACACATGTATTGACAGAGAGATGGATGGATTAATGCCATCAATATAATGCTGCTCGTCATGTGTACTGTTATATGGAGGTGCATGTTGTGTAATTCTGAGGAGGTTGGATGAGAGTAGCTTATCTTAGTATGACAGATAGCAGTGAGAAATGTCCTGACAAATTTAGATTTCTATAGTGAAATGGTGTTCGAGCATGTGCTCAACCAGCTAGTAGTGGAGGTAGCTGTGTAGGAACAACATTTCCCATCAGGTAACATTGAGTACTGTCAAGTGTGTGGTAAAAGTTATCAGATATCAACTTAGATGGACAATACCCCACTGGCATCAATATTAACTCTCATTACTGTGATGGTATCAGTTTAACTCATGGTAATCCTCGTAGCCATATTTGGACTTTTATTTGTGGCTCAAATGATAACTATCTTTATAGTCGTTGTCCATGTGGTAGTAAAGATCCTAGAACTCACACCATCATTTGTTGGTAGCGACTATTATTGTGAGTCTGGAAGTCCAAATGAAACCTATTAGAGGCAAATTTCTATACTAATGATCCTCTGTGGGATGGTTATCAATGTGGTAATATAGAAACTGCTTGTTGTCAGTGTACTGCTATACCTAGGTTTTATAAGAAATTCAGTTACTCACTACTGACAACATTGAGATGAGGATTTGCCTTAATGAAGCAACATCTAATGAAGATTATGCTGTAGTGCAGTGCGAGGTGTATGCGAAACAAAACATATATGCATCTTGAATAACTTTGTACTTACACTGTATATTTAGTCCAACTTTGGTTTTGGTCAAAAATTTCAGAAAATGTTATAATGATACAGTTTATATGTATGTATGTCTAATATATATATATATATACGTATGAACATAATATTATCATGTATGTATGTTATATATAATATAATTTATACATGTCTTTTTACTTACCACTTTGCTTAACATATGATTGCCAACACTAAATAATTCCTATGGAGGTTGATGGAGTTGCTTAGCGAGAAAGTCCTCAGTTTCCAGAGGTTATGGGAAATGTTATTATAAGCCTCTTTTGACACAATAGCTTACTCATGTTATATAATTGTTGATGAACAAGTATTAAAAAACGGATTAGGTCATAGTTAGTTCCAATACACAGGAACATAATTTTATAGTGTACCTATTATTGATGATCTAGTTCAAAGTTCAAAGGAGTATACTTAAACTGGACCACACTGCTGAACTATAATTAACATTCATGATGGACTTAGTCGTGACACACTTTTATTCAAGATGGATAATTTAATGATATCGAGCAACCAGACTACTTCTATTTAATGGATGTTAATTAAGATGAATGGCGCATTATGTATGAGAAATGCAATGAATGAACCTCACTGTTGCTTCAGTTAGCTTCTGTTATCTTTTTAGCTATGGTATGTCTAGTGTCTAGGCTACAGTGCTGATATACTCTTGTACTTTTTAAAAAAAGTATCTGAACATGTAAAATATTGAAAGTCCCATACCATTTAGTTAGTACACAAAGACCTTACTACAAGCAAACGTAGTGTGAAAGCATTCCGTTTCAATAACTTACACCAACCAGAACTACATATCACCCACCCTGTCAAAGTGAATAAGTAGAAGATTGTTATGTTATGCTACAGCAATTTTAATCATATAGATGTAGTAATGGATTATTAGAATTTAATGCATCAATTGATCTTACTGATTGTTGTAAGCTTATGATGATGGCATCCTTGATGGCATGCTGTGAGTACAATTGCCAGCCATTGGTGGAATATAGCTATGAATATAATAGTATATCCTGAGATGAGCCTAAAATACTATCCTTGCTTGCCTCTAAAAGTGTAACTTCAATTAGATATTTTTTTCAAAACATCTTTACTATTCCATGGACAAAAGAAATCGACTGAACCATTAAAACTATACTATTTCGGTTATAAAAATTCAAAATTGTAGCAGGGGTAGTCTACAGTCATACCCTTATTAGTGTCCTGATATTGCGAGAGCAGAAGTAGATCCGTAGTTGCTTTGAAACATTGTGCATACAATTAAAAGCTGAAATTGTCAGTAACAGACCAACATACAACTTTAACTAGACACATTCTACAAGAACTGCTGAATTTTTACAGCAAAACATTAAAATCTTTTCATTTTATCTTATTATTACGAGTAAACTCAATAGCATTAAAGCTGTCAATATCCTCAGTTAACGGGCAACCTTCTATACTGATTTTTGTTGAAAGGTTGTGGCTAATATGCCGACCACCGGATGTGAGCGTTAAATTGTGTAAGAGGTAGATTAACAGGTTTAAAGCTAGCCCCAGTATGGGATTGAAATATTAATATTAAAGTACCGGCTAAATCAAACTGTTTACAACCAGAGTCTCTTTTAGTGTATGAAAAGTGTATGGCTGTTGCAGAAGAAGCTGATGTGTGGAAGAGTGTTTGGATGTTGCAAAAAAAGTTGATGTTCTTTTAACGTAGGGAGACATCTTTGATAGTTTGATGCCGTAATTACAAATAATAAAAGCATTTGAGCAGGCTAAGTTTGTTCGATTCTGGAAGCTAATTCTCGAACCATTAAGTTCTACCAAAAAACGTCTTGACAGTTACTTGAATCCTTCCCTTAAGTATTATGAGCTGAAATTTTGTTGTATCCACGGAGGTCAGGCCTTCAAGCCCAAAGGCATTGAAAACTTCGTAAGTTTCAGGCTTTTGAGTAGTTATAAGCATGTCCTGTATGATAAGAACTCCTGTTAAATCTTGCAGGGACCTTTCAAGCAAAACTTGCCCTGTCATATATTTCCATCGTAGCTGATGAAATGGTAATTCCCTTAAAGTTTAGGAGTGTGCACTTTGATCATAAATTCATAATCATGAAATATCTCAGGTAATTAAAGGAAGGGCTGAGTCACTCCTTAATCAAAATCAACACCGAAAAGTGCCCAACATTCATCAGTTCATGCTAAGTAGTACCATGCCGTATATAGTTGGTGTGTATATGATACAGATCTCAGTAAAGACCTTTATCATCTTTATGATTTAGATAATCATAAATCAATATCTAAATCTTTGACACCAGTGTTAACTGACAAATTCTGAGTGTATTCTTTAGGGTTTCTAGAGTATTGATTTACTGTCAAGTGTGCTTCACTACTTCGTAGGATTTCTGCATCTGTAGTAGACCTGATATCAGTATTGCTCCGGATCAAATTGACTGCTCTTACAGCTAGAAAAATTTAACAGCATCTTGTACAGACAAACGTCAAGAGCTTTTGTCGTCTTCAGTTACAAACTCTTAAGTAGACCTTAAGCAAGTTTTATGGGGTGTTGGCCTGTTTCATATTGATATCATTTCCTATAAACTTTCTAATTCCTTCTAACCATAAATTAAAAAACTTCCTCACTAGGAAAAATAAAGATTATATTCACTTACTACACAGTTAATATTATGCTAAATGTAGTAATTTCCACAGTGGTCACTGAGAACGAAATTTTAGATCACTGCTCCATTTTAGCATACAGTCTATATGATTACATTTTATTTACTCATTAGTTAGACTTAATAATCATGAAATT
>NW_024533501.1:0-39068 GCF_016097555.1 Gigantopelta aegis | reverse complement strand
AAAATAACGGAAAGTTTGGCCCTTCTTTTTATAGAAATTTTAGAATGTTTCCTGTATATCCTTTTTTATAAAAGGAACCCAATCCAACACCTTCCTGTCATTGAATTTAAATCCTCTACCCTTATCTGATCAAATTAAAGGAGAACTGCAAACTTTCTCAGAAAAATCACTGGAGAAGGATATCATGTACCCCTTACATAATTCAACAACTCATGGAAATCCAAGTTCGGACATACAATTTTGAGACCAAAAAAGAAAAAAAAAAAGAAAAAGATTATTATTAATGTAATTTACTTTCTTGAAAAAAAGTATATGAAAAATTATTAATAAAAAATTAACTTTAGCCGAGAGTTTAACGATTGAAAAGCCACAATTTTAACTGGTTTTGCCCCGGAAACTTGGTTTTATACCATGGGTTTATAGATATTTTCAAAAAGGTACCCCTAATCCCCAATAAGAAATGAAAGGGGTTCCTTTGTTCTATTACCCTTTCTTTGTGCTTTGTATACCTCTTTCAATTTTTGTGATTTTTGATCAGTGAAAGGCTAATTTCGTCCATTTAATCCAAACATTATCAATCCTAATACAAAGCTTTTACTAATATCAAGATTATACAAAAATTGCTCTAAAAAAAGAACTTCCAGCTGGTAACTTTTTTAAATTTCCCAAAAATTTTTCATGTAATGATGTTGTTTCCATTTTGTAAATAGTCCAAAAAAATAGCTTTTCTTTGTAGGGACAACCCTGACTTTACTGTAAAAAGTTGAACCCTTAATTAAGTTAATGAATACTTTCAACTATAAATTTTCCACCAAGCTTTTCCTTCTCAAAGAATGGTACCCCCTGATATGAACCTGTTAAACCATTTCTCCAAATTTTGTGGTTGCAATTCTTCAAATGAATACCAATCTGGTACCAGGATTGAGGATAAAAGGATGCCAACGAATGTGAACTTGATATTCTGTCTGGGACTTGATCTAGGTGCTTATGCTCCATGAGTGACGTTTACCAACCCAGACACATAGGGACACATGATAATAATACATAGATGCATCCCTGGTCGTACCATGGACACACACTCCTGATGTAATGTCGACATGCCACGTGAATAGTATCAGCCATGGTTTTAATCGTACATTGGTTATAAATACTAAAGATTAATGTTATACCACTCGAGCAACCTGCAATGTAATTTAAACCCTTTATATTATTAATTATTAAGAGTCCGAAGTTATACAAGGTTAAAAATGGGTGCTGTGTCAGCAGTGAAATTTGGTGGTACTAAGATACTTACGTCTGCTGGCAGTATACTAATCCTGCATGCGTGTCTTCAATAATAAACAGTATAAGTCGAGTTGTACGGATCTCGCACATCGGTGCATTGCCTGCCAGGTATTCACTGACCCTCCACTGTTTCGCTCTTTGAGGTAATAAGTGGTCATTTACTTGTGTATATTTTACATGGTTGGACTGATGGCAGAGAACAAATTAGAAGGACGATGCCAGAGATATCACAACACAATGTGTTTTTTTACATCAAAAAGCCAGGTCCTATTCCACCTATATTTTTATTGTATTGGACTTTTACTAAAGTTATTGCCAGCAAACATTATTGGTAATACATTTGGACATGAAGGTGTCCCGTTTGTATGTAGTTGTGGGGTATATCCTTAAATCAGTTGTTATTTGGGCTAAAGTGGCTGTGGTATGATGGTGTTTAATAGTCTGAAAAACACATCTACAGAGATGATAACAAGACACACAACTGTGGATTAATTATTAAGATTCTCATTTTACTTGTATTGTGTCTGTATTGTCGAGACGAAATTTTTTAAAAAAATTTAAACTATACTAACCCAAAAAAAAATTTAAGTAATTACTGTTTTGTTTAAGTTTATCTGACCCAGCTTTATATTAGCTATGTTCCACAGCTAAGTTTGAGCCAAAATTGCCTGCCTTTTGCTTGGTCTTCATGCATCCGATAGACAACAGAGCGAGCAGAATTGAAGACGCTCTCGATGTGAGTACCTCCTCAGACACACCAAGTCCCTTGACTGTCAGACTCCAACTCTTGGGTCAAAGTTGTACCATGATTTCAGAAGCCTCTGTGTTCATACCAGAATTAAAACTTTATCTCTCAGCCAATCTACACCCATATTCTAAATGATGACTCACAATGACATCATCACTTACTTTTTGATGATACAATTGCTTATCATAATTTAGCGAAACAGGGGTATACCCACTTTGAAGTAAGGACAAACACTGTAGATTAATGATAGTAAAATTAGTTAATAAAAAGTAGGGGTTTCTTCCTACGGTCAAAATGCAACACCCAGCAGTAGTATTGCAAGTGTCATAGACAGATCATCCTCTAGAACATTGATACACATATGACCTATACGTTCCAGCTTTGTTAACTTCAATAGCGTTCTCTGACAGGGTATAGCTGGTCCACCGTCTTCTACAGGCATGTAAACTGTAATATGAAGACAGCTTTATGAGCTCTCTAACATATAAATAATACATCTTAAAGGTTGGGATTATTAGGCAGGAGCAAGTCTGTATGCCATATAAGAGATGATAGTCTCAATTAAACAACTTAAACAAAACCAGTGAGATTTAAAAGCATACTAATTAGCGGTTTTTCTGCTCTTCTACCTTTATTGGTTTAGAGCACAGAATGCTCGTTTATTCTCTAGATATGTGTTATGTTGTAATCCTATGTAATAAAAAACTATAACATTGAAGAACGACATAACACTGCCCTATTGACATATTAGGGTCAAAGGACTTAGATCAAAACGAGTAGCACATGTCACATTAGATGTCCTTCCTCTTGCTATCTCATCTGCATCTGCTCTCTCTTCCATGTGCCTGGCCTAATATGATCAGAGAGTATTTTTAAAAGTATTTTTTAATACTCACTTCAAAAGCAAGTAAATGTTGCCTGACGCGTGGTCATTGGAGCAAGTTCATGCACAGCAATATCAATACAAGCTACTCACTAACTCCCTGTTTTCTATAATTAGAATAGCTAATCTCAATATCATGCATCATCCCAATCTAGTCATAAATAGTAATGACATAATGTTACTAATATTTAGAGTTTGATACAAAAAGTGCCTTCATGTAGATATAAATAAAATTACCGGACAGAGTTTATGACTTAGTGAGGATCCGCCGTTACCTTAACAACCAAATCTGGCCTGGCTGGTCATCTAGTCCTTTAATACACTTCTTGTGTGACTTCTTCTGGAGTTAAATCCTCTCTTAATCAAACAAGAATGGGACACCAAACGCAATTCAGTAGAGATAAGGGATGTTTGTCGTTTTGTTCCTTGCAAAACTCTCTGGCTGCCAGTTTACAGTTTCTCTCAGTGCTATCAAACAAAGCAAGGTTATAAGAAGAGGGGGTAGAGTTCATGTAGCCAGCCGCTTCCCTAGCGGATATTGCAATTAGAAGTGATTATGTTGATACAATTTTAACAATAATAACTAGTTCAGGAAATGGTTTTAAAAAAAAAATTTCAACTATGATGGCCTGAGGCCCAGGTAAAAGTAACGATCTTTTTGAACTCTTCCGGTGAGTTATAAGGAAACCTGTTAAGACTTAAGTTTGTCACTCTCTGTGACATGATAATGATTAATATATTATAACGAGGGCAACTCTTGCCCTGCACATGTCCATAAGATTTCCAGTTTGCAAGCACCATCTAGGTGATTATGAAGTTCGAGGACCTATAAATAGAAAATAGAATATATATATTTGTAGGAATGTCTGGAACAACTTTTGCGCAGCTTTTGAAAACTCCATGTTAGAAACCACAAAGAAGCAAGTTATTAATAAAAGCATACCACGTGATATTAATTAACAATTAACTTCAAAAACTTCCTGCTCCATATATAAAATCATTTTAAAAATTTGAATAAATAGTACACTATGATTACAATATTCTATTTTATCTTTATTTTCTGATCATAGCTGAAAAGTAATCGCTTCATAAATTGTGTACGCCTCCTGGATGCCGCTAAGGTAAGCCCCAGTAACATCTGAGGATAATACTGATTGGTTGCCTAGCAAAACAACATATAATGAATGACCAGTTAACATATTATAAATTATACCTCTCCAGCAAAATGGAGTTTTCCATTGTATTTCCTCTTTACTAAGAGTGTTATAATCTTCACTAGTGCCGCCCACACACACAAAACGAATATGACATTTTTTATATGGGATCATAACCAATGAGAAAGAATAAAAGAGTCCGGTTCTGGAACCACTTGTTTGGGAAAAACAGGGATCGTAAAGTATTCATACATTGTTCACTATTTCAGTATCAGTCCAAGAATAATATAGATCTAAAGCTTTGCCCAGAAACTGTGGTCTTAAAGTAAGCTACCAGGGTCATCCTCTTCTTGTTTAAGTTTTTTTTCTGAAACTGGTGGTCGGCTCCAGTCTGGTTCAATCTTTTCGAACAGAAATGTCATAAAAATACTAAATAGTCCCTCGTCTCTCTGTTACCACTATTCACATGACCAAATATTTCAGAATTTCCTAATTGTTCACGCCCAAAATGGATAACTAAACTTCAATGCAACCTGTTTATTTATATGTAGTAATAAAGATATACCTGGAGAATAGACTTCAATACCTTTTCAACAATTCCAGCTCCAAGCTTTCGATATTGCCAGCTGTTTCTCTTCTGATATAAATGGAGGTTTTTGAAATGAATTTGTTTGCACTTCAATAGAGCTAATGGAACTGTCATAATAACCTATAAAACATTTGGAATGAGGACTACAAGTGGTACTGGTCTCAGACCTTACCTGATCAGCTTCGTACTGGTTCCCATTGCTCACAAGTGACACATACTTTATCTTTTACTTCTACTTGTGTCACGCTTGAATTAAAAATTACCGTCCGCACTAGGTAAGAGATGTGGTCAAGAGAGAGGTATAACCTGTCAATAAAAGTGCATGTGGACCCAGCAAACTGAGGAAAGCTATCTACGTTATGATCCCAATATCGAGCTGATACCGTAATTAGTACATTAATTAAGGATAATAAAATATGTGGGTGGAGAATACCTTCCTCAATTGGCACCAACAGCCAAATTCTAAATTACTAAAATGAAAATTCTAAAAGACCTTTTTCATCCTATAATTAAACTATAATTATTGTCATTGTGATCTACACCTGACCTCATATAACTCAGTCCTTGCTCATTCAATAATTGAGTATGAAATTCTGTCAGTTTATCTAATAAAAAATATCATAATATGGACCACACCCACTCATTACTGACCTTGTAATGAAGCATCATTTTAGTCTTGATTTCTCCAGTCAGCTAGACGATCTAATGCTATATTGAACTGAGCCTCAACATTTTTATCGACTTCTTTCTCAGCTAGAGCAACCTCTCTCTAAACAATAACTCACAATGATCATCTTGTACTATGGACAATGGGATATATCTTGTTTGCCGTGACAACAATTTTGCAATGGGGTTATTACACAATGCCCGTAATGAACATTGCCCCCTTTCCAATACAATGTCCAAAACTTGTATCATCTAAGACACGCCACCAATAACGATCACTAGCTTCTAACAGAGTAAGGCCTAATATATCAACATGAGACAACCACAAGATAGGTCACATGATCTTACCTGATATCAAAGTTGATCAAGATATATGAGCAGCCATCTGCTCTCCTGTCCGGTCCAGCCGTCCCACAATATTACCGAATTCTGAGAGAATTATAAAATGATTTGTTTATTGTTATTACCTACTTTCTCTGCAAGGTTGGAGATCACAATCAAGGGTGTGGAGGACCTACTAGAAGTCCAGGTGTTGATATAACCTCTTCGAGATAAAAAATGGAGAACTCGTGGAAACTGTTGCGGGCACACCAAATACGAATAATGTCCCTCTGAGTCTCAGTAGAGCCATACATCGTGATACCAGTGACTACTTGACGACAATCTATGAAACCATAACGACAATGCTAATTCCTCATTATAAGATAGACTTCAAGTGAAGGGAAATCTAGAAATAGAAGGATGAATGGATGGATGGATTATAGACAAGATGTAGGCAGACTGAATGGTTTAGATAAATTTAGCAGTAAAATTAAAGATGAAGGTAGTCATATTGATGGATTACATAGATAGTTTCGTAGATGCATGGATGAACAGATGGATACATAGGTGTGCTAGCTTGATAGATCATCGACAGACTGATAGATGCATAGACCAGCTTGATATATGCATAGACGGAATGATAGATGCATATACAGTTGTTAGATGCATAGAACATTGATAGATGCAGTGACAGTTTGATTACATGCATAGACGGACTGATAGATGGCATATACGTTTGTTAGATGCATAAGACAGATGATAGATGCATATACAGTTTGTTAGATGCATAGACAGACTTGATAGATGCATATACATTTATTAGATGCATAATACAGCACTGATAGATGCTATACGTTGTGTTAGATGCATAGACAGACTGATATATGCATATACAGTTTGATGATGCTTAATGGATACATGATCAGACAATATATAAACATTGTGTGAACATGTGCGATGCATGATTACATTAATGGACACATAATGGATATATAATCAAGTTAATGGATATATAATCAAGGAATTAATGGAATAGTATACAAGTTCAATGGATGTATCGTAGCCGCCCCCCCCCTCAACCCCCCCCCCCCCCCCCCCCCCCCCCCCCCCCCTCGTTCCCCCCCCTCCCCCCCCCCCGCCCCGCCCCCCCCCCCCCCCCCCCCCCCCGCCCCCCCCCCTCCCCCTCCCCCCCCCCCCGCCCAATGTGATGTATAATTATTCCAAAAATTCCCCCCCCCCCCCCCCCCGCCCCCCCCCCCCCCCCCCCCCCCCCCCCCCCCCCCCCCCCCCCCCCCCCCCCCCCCCCCCCCCCCCCCCCCCCCCCCCGCCCCCTCCCCCCCCTCCCCTCCTGCCCCCCCCCCCCCCCCCCCCCCCCCCCCCCCCGCCCCCGCCGCCCCCCCCCCCCCCCGATATACCCACACACCACACACATACACCTACACACACATATCAAGGGGGTCCACACAACGCACCACACACATTTCAAGTAGTTACTAACTTACACTAATGATAACTTCAAGGACTACTTTCAAAGAATTATAATATTTTTACTTTTCTTCGAGGCATGAAGTGAATGAACATTTGAGCATGGGACTACTGATAATGCTGACATTAGAGTGACACCCCCTAAATTATTGAAATAATTACAAATGGGCATACTATAAGAAGACTCCCTCTAGTGTCTATGGATCTCAATAGAGATCATTAACTTCATTTAATTTATAGTCATTAGCAAATACTAGTAACAATATTGACAATGGACATGATTATCAAAAAGGTCAGAACATTATAACACATATCATTCAGGTAGTCACACACCTACACCACCCATACTCCACACATCACACACACACACACCACATTTAACTTTTTGTCCATTCAGGAATAAAAAACGAGTCAATTTCCATTTGTTCCAAGATATCAGGTGTCAACTTGCGCCAGCTCTAGAGCCTTCATTAGGGATGATTAAAAGGATGAGGTAGATCATACGAGGGTTAATCCCCTAATAACAATATAAAGACCCACACTATAAACAAATATATCACTTTTACCATCAGTAGCAAGAGTAAGGTCTTTACTTGATCCAAACTTTCTTTTTACCTCAGACATCCTCAGATTTATGAACCCTTTTCTCATTCAATTTCTTTCATTCGTTGAAGACACACAGTAGTTGGAGACTAATTCCAACACCTCAGGCCAAGTATTCCAAGAGAGAGAGGCTAACTCGTCACAATATCGTAATAAAAGGGGTTATAACTCATGTATATATCCACAATGGATCACGAGGCCATAACCGAACCTATAAAATAAGTAGGTGTGGTTAACTTCAAAAAGGGTTAAATAGACATGTACTCACAGGATCTTCTGGTAAACTTACAGTCGCTACATTTGATCACACGTCCAATTTTGACATGATGAAGTCTATGTAGCTGGTAGTTAGTTTCCCGCCATCGACCCACCCCTCGTTAGTACACTGAACCCAGACAGGTAGGCCACATATCGGCCATGAAACTGACTTGCCGAGAGGGGCAGTGTTTCAATCACCAGCTTCCTTCTCCCAAATACAAGACCCACTGCGGTATAACGGCAGCGGTTGTTACCTGGTTTATGACTAGAGGAAACATGAATGACATTATACAAGAATAGTGTAAGTTTATATATTACAGCTGTCATATTATTATCCAAAGTATTTTCTTATAACTTTATATTTCTATACTTACAAAGATGTTATTGAACTAAAATGGTTGTTTTAATACTAGGACTACATTACATATCTTGAGTTTACCAATGATGTCTGTGACCCTATTTACCTTCTATAGAAATATTCAAAGCATGGTCGATCGTTACAATAGTGTTGTCCCTGCACTCAAATGATTACCAACGAGAGGTGTGGCCATTCTGAGCACATCTACAAGTCCAATAATAACACACTGTATATCAATACTGACAATGGTACGCACACCTTTTCTGTTGCATGACAAAAACCAAAATGGCGGAAGGGTATAGGTGATTTGACAATGTTTCGGGTCACACCCCTTTATCTTTTTAGGGGATGATATTTCCTGTCCTCGTGATCCTCTCCTCTTCCTTTGACTAACGACTTCCTCTTACTGGGGTGATGCCATTAATTACCTAACATACTAAGATCATAATAACAGGGGCGTTATCACGAACATTACCTCGGATATTTTGTCGCAGTTTGTTGTCGATGATGCATTAGTTAGAAAGAGGAGACCAACAGAGAGGGTGTACTCCCCTAGTGACTAAGTGGGTCACAAAACCACGTGACCATAACTATTCTATTATATTTTATTAATGAAACCCACGCCCATTATGAAATTTATATAATAAAATCGTTCTATTACCTCTATTAACACGTGCCCGGCCTGATCATGGCCGGCATAGTAGTTACCTGTCCGAATTGATTGGTTGTACCTGTAGATCAGTAAATAAAATTTATATAATATTATTTATTGTTGTTGTAGACCCCCGATATTTTGCATTATTGCTACTAGTCATTTTCCACTGGCCTTCTTGTTCCAATTGGGTTTCCATCATGGCCACACTTCCGTAACAATCCGTCATCTTATAATGCTATTATAGGTGTTGGATTTGGTATTTATTGTTTGGGGAATAATGTAAGACTACCCCTCATTAGGTGTAAATCATAATTTACATAATAATACACAGGGGAAAATGATAATATTGGTGGAACAGTGATAGGCGTGGCATTATGTTATGTTATTGTCCTTACCTGTCACTAATGTTTCATTGGTATGTTACTAAAAATAGTAATGACATCACTATGAGATCATCTTTTAGGGTCACACTTGGTTGTGGGATGCACTGATAGTTGTACGTGGGGTGCACATTCGTATCGTATGACAATGCAATTATGGAGACTGGATGTTGGATTTTACAGGTAAGCGTTGCCATTTGATCTTTTCCTCTAGTCGTCTCTTAGTCCTCTAATGATAATAGTTCAACGAATATCGCTTATGTAGCATTTGAGTTAGCATGATGGTAATATTATATAATAATTAAAATAACAGGTTTAATTAAACTGATTTATTGTAGAGTGGCAAGAGAAAGACGAAGATTAAATGATGATCAACGAACTATAAAAATAGAGTAAGTTTAATAATGAGACTTACTTACAATAAATTTATTCTTTTCCAGACAAATTCCAACAATTCTTAGAATACCTCTTACAACTTTAGTTTTATTTAATTTTTTGGCTGGGCCATCCTGTTCCTTTCACTAGAACGATTTCTGGGTGTACAAACAGTACATTACAGGAGGACAATGCCGACTCTTATATGTTAACCCTAATGTGTTATGCATAAGGTGAGTAAGCATGATATATCATGTTACTTATATTATTACCAGACTGTCATAGGCCAAAAGAACATAGCCATGAACCATCATCTATTGTTCGGCAGTAATAGTTAAATGTATTGAAGCATGTGTTGCTTAGGAATTTACTTGTATGGCAGGATATTATAATTACAGAGGACCTTATTCTAGGTGACTCCACCCACGGTAATTAAGTGTATTGATTGCATATTTTAATTTATAGATCCCACGTTAAGTTTATCATTGAGATCTGTTGTGTATATTATTAGTTAGGTCAGATGAGATGTCTTAGTATTTTCTTTCTCTATTAGTCAAGTTACCATATATGGGTAAGTATGTTATACATATTGTTCACAGCTGAAGTATCTGTAATGCTGCTGGACTTGGGTTTTGTGGTTACGATGCTCAAGGTAACGCTAAGATGGGATCTTTGTAAAGAATGGGGATCCTATAGGTTGTTGAATTTCTACTACAAATTTTAGAGGAGTAATTCAAAATTGGAAACATCCAAACGGCCACGCTGGTTGAAGAGTATAAAAACTATATATATATATATCCATTGTTGATTATCCATTTGTTCATTATGCATCCATTATAATATATTGTCCATTTTGCAGTGTGTTGTGTGTATGAGCGATTACATTTCGCTCCAACTTTTATGACCTTTAAGTTTCCGCCAACAATGCATGGTCTGTATCCTGGATATCATTTCTCCTTTGCTATGTTAGTATGATCACCATATCAGCTAGAAAAGTATGGATCATATTAATCAAATCAGAGTGTTATTATACCAATAAGGTTCGTCATTTACTCATCATCGATTCCAAAAAACCACGTTCACGTCAAATTAATGTATGATATAGACAAAACACAGGTTGTCACTTGTATTTGGCGGGATTTTGCTGGCATTTCCTTTTCTTTTGCTAACACTCAATAAAACATTGACTATATGGGAGGTAAGTTTACTATATATAGTAAATCATGATCTATAATAGAGCATGTTTCTAGATTATATAGGGTACTATTATTTCTTCCTCTAATTATTTGTTTTTGGTATGATGTTTTGCCGCCAGAAAAGAAACGTGGGGCAGGAGTCAGCGTGATAGTGGGAAAAAAAGCAGAGAGCATTAAGCCACATTCTAGTTGGAATTTGTTAGATTTGTAGATTATGTCAATTATATTATTATATGTTTAGTTTCTTAGTGACAATCAAGTTTATCACGTGATAGTTGTGGGTAGTCACGTTATAAAACATGTGGGAGCTCCGCCTAAACTGTTAGTAGCAGTATGTGTTATTCTTGTAATACGTGTTGTTCAAGTTCTTGGAACGACATTCGGCAATTTTTGAGACAGAAGGAAAAGAACATTATAATTGGTCATAGCACATCCTGATGATGAATCAATGTTTTTGGCACCAAACACTTTTTATCTACGTGATCAGAAGCAACAGGTAGATTGCTTGCTGTGTCTTTCTGAAGTTAGGAAATAATTTTCGTATTCATATAATTAGAACACTTCGGTATAATTAGGTAATTATTAGGTAAAGGGACATTTAAGGAAAACAGGAATTAGTCAGAGCTTGTGAGTATTTAGGACTACAAGTCTGATTCATTATCATCAATAAATGATAAGTAGGTGTGGCAATAATAAACTATAAATATTAATGGATACCTTAGATCCGTTACTGTGACCCATTAGTTCAATGGACAGTACAATTTGTTGCACAATATGTAATGAAGATAGTAAATGCAGTACAATTTTGAGCGGGTACTACATAATAATAGTCTCATGTCCAGAACTTCTGTCTAGTAGGTCTGGGAATGAGACTAACATAGCACTGAATATGTACATCGAAAGCCATTTTGAGGTCATCACATTTGATGAAGGGGGCGTTCGTGGCTGGTCATAATAATCACATAGCCATTTACAAAGCTCTAAGGTCACATGACTTTAGTATGAAATCACATGACATCATATCCTCCTTTTAACAGAATGCTATGTACCAATAGAGAGTTGATTACAAGTATGAGTTCACACATAACCACAATATAGGGTCCAACAAAGTTATCATTGTCATTTGTTATTGATTACCATGTAATTTTAATGTACTTACTATGTACTTTGTAATGATATAAACAGTTAGTTGGCTACATTTTGGTATAAAACGTTCAATGGCACTACTATATGTAGATATCAGTTCATATCTAAGACTTACAAAATTCGTGTAAATTTGACACTTTCAACAAAATTTGTGCATAATGTAAGTGCTGGACAGTAAACATGGTCAACATAATTACCATGTTGAAAGTAAATAATCATCACACAATAATTGAGAAATTTAGCATTTTATTATTATGATGATGTTTACTCTATTACACAATATGTTGACATAGATATCACATATCCTAGGTAAAGAGGGTTTACATTCAAACAGTACACATACTAAGGGAAATACATGTCATTTCTGGAGGCACTATATCACCAGGGACAACAGCTGGTTACAACGATAAGAGACAACAAAGGGAATATATCACCTATCATCATCTCACACCATTGTTATGATAGGTATTACACATCATAACAAGTTTTCTCTAATTGGTGTCTGGCCAGAGTGAGCTTTTTACAATAACATACTAATTACTTTTGTTACTAATTTCTATATAGAGGGCACATTAGAGAGCAGCTCACAGAGGCCAGATGTGGTTTGGGTATCGACAAATAATCTAATTAGATATTTATCAAGTTATTTTATTATTAATAGATATACTATCATTAGTTATTAAAAAGAAAGTCATTTAAAAAACATACACAACACTATCACTAGATCGTATATATTATTAGTAAATAGAGTATATAAGAATTATTCATATTAAATGCATATATAATGTGTATAGCACTGAAAAATCTTGATAGGAGGTGGAGCAAAGTACATGACGACTATAATGAGATCAAGGGGCCCACTCATAATTTAGATGCTTTCATCAGGATCTACATTAAGGGTTATCGGTGAGCATCCCTAAAGAAAGACATATATTTAGTAGGTGTGGGTTATGTGTTGAAGGACATACCATTAGGAAATAATGAGTTAGGAGCATTAGCTCTATTAAGAGCAGATGCTCCTGCTCAGCAACAAAAAGTAATAGATCACATATGCAATGACAGCTGCTAATACTAACAAACAGCAATATACAAGGAGAAAGCACCAATGATAATATACCTGTAAAGGAGAGTGATGACAAATTCAAGGTGTGTGTTTACATAATGTATCCTTTATAGTAGACACATGGTATTATAGTATGTCCTCAATATAGAGGTTTATATATACACTAATATATGTAACATGGGACTAGAACCAATTCTAATGTTATCATAGATGTATTTAATATACAAAAACATTGCTGTTGGAAATATCTTACCAACCAGTCTCTCTCAGTACCAATGCCCATTTCCTTCTCTATCTCCTGTATAGTGGCCAGTGATGGTGGTGTGGGGTGTAAACAGAAGCAGGAACCAATTCTACAAGGGAAAGAGAAATCCTATAATTATCACTAAATTAATGTTTATCATTATTACCTTCACAACCACATGGACCAGATTCCTGGCTGATGGTCGTATATCCATCAACTACATTGATCACAACAGCTTCGTGAAGGTATTTTACATTTCAAAACCAGTTTGGTACATTACAAGGTGAAGTAGTATTTACTAGATTAAAAAAATATTATAATAATTAAATTAAATATATAGATTAAAAAATAATATAATAAGTAATAAATATAGATGATTCATTAAATAGATATATACTTAGTTAATAGACACAAGTCAATGTATGTATGGACATATACTTTGAAGTGACCGAACAATTGACATTATAATACTTACCACAATTACATCCAGTACGATTGTAGCCATTACTGCAAATTTTACAACAACCATTGTCACAAACATCACACCATTAGAACATGGAGTAGGACTTGGTGTTTGAGAAGGAGTGGGTGATGGAGAAGGAGAAGGAGAGGAGATGATGGTGATGGAGTAGATGACGGGATAGTAACTGTCCAAATAATAAAATGATCTTATTATGGGCTCAATGACCATATATGGTAATGATCTTATTACTCTCAATACCATATATGGTAATAGATAATTGTTATAAAAAGCAATTGAGTATATAATTAATATAATCATGTTAACTTTATAAGTATTGTAAATATAGTATTCAAAATGAACTGTGTTGTCTTAATTTCCTGTAGTATATCACTAACAGATCAAGAGATGGCAACTTATAAATGGTTTCATGTTACACTTCTTTTATTGGCATTCTTTATTACCAAATAAGGTTATTAACATGATTCTTTTTAATTCTATTAACTAGTCAGTATTATAATAAATAACACTCCTACAGTAGATAACAACAGATCATATCTATCAATAAACAACTTACCATTACAATTAGTACCCATATATCCATTACCACTACAATCACATGTGTAATTTATCAGGGGCAGATAATAATAACATGATCCTCCATTTTGACAAGGCATATCTCGTAGACAAATATCAGTCAGATCACATCCATTACATTAGCGTTAGCAACGTCACCAGGACCACAGGTATAGTTACAGACTATATAGTATAGGATCAATATATTAGATATATACTAGTTTACTTACCACATGTATAGTTGGTATCAGCACTGGCAGCATAGTTAGTTGGACCATGATGTAGTACACATATTATCAAGAAGTACCAAAGTAAGGACAACAATCTGTAGCAGATGATACACAATTCCTTGTCCCATATTCCTACAAGTTGCAACTACACTCTATTTATAAATAATAATAATCTACAATTATAATAATGATAAGTACTTTACCTGAACAATGGTTAGAATCAGCACCAAGATTTTCAGGTACACAAGTAAAGACAGTCTCTTCTTAGCATTGGATTTTGAGGAGGGAGTCTCAAAACCCAGCATCAGTTCTTGCACTCATGTACCACTTGAACATGTTAATTGAAAAGTGTTCTCTTCGTTCAGCAGCTCCATTGTTAGGAGTAAATGTAGCTATAATAGATACTCTACGATAAGTATCTTTAGTTGATCCTTGAGCAAGACAAGTATACTGATGTGATGATACTGTAGGATTATACGATCCTGCTCCATCTGCATCAATAAGTAATGGAATCAAATCACTCTCTATATCATCTACTGTAGGTAGAGGACATGATGACCTGTCCTATCACCATTAATTGGTGAGTAGATAAGAAACAGCACTAAAGTACCAATCCACAATATGGTAGTCATATCTGACTGTGAAAATTACCAATACATCAACTATATATATTATACGTATTATAATGAACTTACACTGATCTTGTGCGCTACTCAACTGTCTCAGTTTAGTTGTCCACAGTTCTCTCTATCGATAAAGGTAAGTCAGTTTTCCCTTTCTCTGTAAATATCGAGCGTCGTTCTTCCCTTTTTGACTGACCACTTCCGGACTAGTTCGCGTTGCAAACCCGATGACGTCATTGACGTCATTATTATTATTATATTATTATATTCATAATAATAATAATTATTATTATATTAAATAAACCAATATTATATAATAATTATAATATAATATAATGTACATTGTAATATATTAGTTAATGAGTGGCCTCAAGTAGAGCTTTATCAAGATCATCATTACTAACAATATAATGGATTAGTTGACACATTGCTCCTGTAATAAATAAATAATAATTAAATTATTATTATAGCTCACTTACTTTTCTGCCTTAAATACATCACGATTAGCTTGTTATGAGCACTAGTCTCTTCTTTTTACTAGACAAGCGTACTGAGGTCATTACAATACCAAATACAAACAGCAATACTATCAGTCCACCCAAGACACAACCCAATAATGATCCCTAATTATTATACTAAAATCATAGGAGTGATGTTATCAGATGAAATAGACTTACAAATTAATAATGATGCTGGTAAATTATTTGAAATACATTGTCCATTATCTCCAAGACTATAAACCTCTATCACCATTGTGTACACACTCAGCATTAACAGAACATAATAGACACGTTATCACTACAGGGTACTGAATGGATGGATGGATGGATAAGGGAATAGATAGATGGATGAATAGATGAATGGAGGATGGGATTAGATGGATGGACAAACATCTTACCACATTGGTCTCCTCTCAAAACCATATCTATCTTCACACAGAGTACAATTAGTCCCAGTCCATGGTTTTAACACATTCACAAACATATGATCCAGGCCTTTCCAAACAAGTCCCATTTATCACATGGATTAGGGTTACAGTCGTTGATATTTACTAAACAATTTTCTCAGTATATCCATTGGAACAGATACAGTTGTAACCAGCTATACCATCAACACAAGTCCCATTATTATCACATGGATTAGGGTTACAGTCATTGATATTTAAGGAACAATTTTCTCCAGTATATCCATTGGAACAGATACAGTTGTAACCAGCTATACCATCAATACAAGTCCCATTATTATCACATGGATTAGGGCTACAGTCATTGATATTTAAGGAACAATTTTCTCCAGTATATCCATTGGAACAGATACAGTTGTAACCAGCTATACCATCAACACAAGTCCCATTATTATCACATGGATTAGGGTTACAGTCATTGATATTTACAGAACAATTTTCTCCAGTATATCCATTGGAACAGATACAGTTGTAACCAGCTATACCATCAACACAAGTGCCATTATTATCACATGGATTAGGGTTACAGTCGTTGATATTTACAGAACAATTTTCTCCAGTATATCCATTGGAACAGATACAGTTGTAACCAGCTATACCATCGACACAAGTGCCATTATTATCACATGGATTAGGGTTACAGTCGTTGATGTTTACTGAACAATTTTCTCCAGTATATCCATTGGAACAGATACAGTTGTAACCAGCTATACCATCAACACAAGTCCCATTATTATCACATGGATTAGGGTTACAGTCGTTGATGTTTACTGAACAATTTTCTCCTGTATATCCATTGGAACAGATACAGTTGTAACCAGCTATACCATCAACACAAGTGCCATTATTATCACATGGATTAGGGTTACAGTCGTTGATGTTTACTGAACAATTTTCTCCTGTATATCCATTGGAACAGATACAGTTGTAACCAGCTATACCATCGACACAAGTGCCGTTATTATCACATGGATTAGGGTTACAGTCGTTGATGTTTACTGAACAATTTTCTCCAGTATATCCATTGGAACAGATACAGTTGTAACCTGCTATACCATCAACACAAGTGCCATTATTATCACATGGATTAGGGTTACAGTCGTTGATATTTACTGAACAATTTTCTCCTGTATATCCATTGGAACAGATACAGTTGTAACCAGCTATACCATCACAACAAGTGCCATTATTATCACATGGATTAGGGTTACAGTCATTGATATTTACTGAACAATTTTCTCCTGTATATCCATTGGAACAGATACAGTTGTAACCAGCTATACCATCAACACAAGTCCCATTATTATCACATGGATTAGGGTTACAGTCGTTGATATTTATTGAACAATTTTCTCCAGTATATCCAGTACCACACAATCACATGTGTAATTATCAGGGGCAGATAATAAATGTACATGATCCTCCATTTTGACAAGGCGTATCTCGTAGACAGATATCATTCAGATTACATCCATTACATGTAGCATTAACAACTTCACCAAGACCACAGGTATAGTTACAGACTATATAGTATAGGATCAATGTATTAGATATATACTAGTTTACTTACCACATGTATAGTTAGTATCAACATTAGCAGCATGTAGTTAGTTGGACATGATGTAGTACACATATTATCAAGACCAAAGTAAGGACAACAAACTCTGTAGACATTTGATACACAACTTCCTGTCCCATAGTCCTACAGTTGAACTACACTCTATTTAAATATAATACTATCTACAATATAATAATATAATACTTCACATGAACAATGGTTAGAATCACCACCAAGGTACACAAGTAAGACAGTCTCTTCTTAGCATTGGATTTGAGGGAGGAGTACCAAAACCATCATTAGTTACTGCACTCCATGTACCACTTGAACACTCTAACTGAAAGTGTTTGTTTGTGAAGATTGTCCAGTCTTAGGAGTAAATGTAGCTATAATAGATACTCTACGATATCTATCTCTAGTTGATGCTTGAGCAAGACAAGTATACTGATATGATGATACAGTAGGATTATATGGTCCCCCCTCCTGCGTCTCCATTAAGAAGTAGAGGAATTCAACTCTCTCTCTATATCATCTACTATAGGTAGAGGAACAGTTATCTTTGAGCAGTCACAAGTAATAAAGAATATGTTAGTAATAGCAACATGAAAAAACAGATTGACCATTGTAGTGCTGGTCATCTTGGCCTGGGAAAGAATAAGAAAGAGAAGACATCTTAAATGTAAAATTAAATTGAACAATATACAATAGTTATTTAATAACAACACTTACTTATAACTTGTAGCTGATCAACAATCGCAATACTATGCTACTACTATAACAGTGAAAACAAATATCTTTGTTGGTTTTGGGGATACACCCAGTTTTGAAAATAAATTGTATTCATGAGCCCACCCAAATAACAAAACATAATTTTTAGAAAACTGTTGTAAACAAGTTAATTGAAAATAAGTATTGATTGATAGTAATTATTACATTTTGTAAATTTACAATATTTGATAAAATACAATAACAATATTTAATTATTGTACTCTTCAGGTGCTTCTTCATTACTTATTACTTCATTATCATTAGCAATAAGAGGAGTATCCCCTGAGGTAATAGTGACTGATTCATTCAATACTTCAGGATTCATATAGAACTGGATTGGTCATAACAGTAGCTCTGGAAAATTAACTTATAAAACACAGTACATATGAGAATACTTACCCATCCCAAATATCTTCATTGATATTAGCAATTTTTGACTGCATCTTTGTGTCTCTGGTATCTCTTGTAAAGGAGAAACAATGCTGATATTAATGTTGCTTATAGCAACAAGTCCAAGAACACTAAATACAATAGCTATAAAGGTATAAATCAAATAACTGATAGAATTGTAGTTGTGCAACTTACCAACAACTACTCCTGTCTTACTCTCTTCTTGCAATGGAGATATGTTTAGATGGAATACAATCACTGAAATCACTATCATCACAATGCTGACAAATATCACCACTCCAACCATCAATACATTCACAAACAAATCGATCATTACTGTCAATCTTACATTTACCCCCATTGAGACAAGGAGATGACTCGCAAGGATCAACTTTACTACAATTAGGACCAATATATCCTGGACTACACATACAAGTATAGTTTCCTGAGATATTAACACATGTGCCGCCATTCAAACACTTA
Organism: Gigantopelta aegis; assembly: GCF_016097555.1. NCBI lineage: Eukaryota > Metazoa > Mollusca > Gastropoda > Neomphalida > Peltospiridae > Gigantopelta > Gigantopelta aegis. The sequence continues at coordinate 19,608 of NW_024533501.1, read as the reverse complement.
TCTGAGCAATCCTCTCTATCAGATATCTCACAGTTAGATCCTGTAAACCCAGGAGGACAAATACAAGATGAACAGTTATTCAAATTAGGTCTCCCTCCATTGTAACAAGTGATGGAACATTCTATAAAAGATAGTAATAAATGAATGTATTATTATATTACTTTACCTGAACAATTAGATCCAGTCCAATAATTCATTACACTCATTACAGTAAGGTCCTGTAAACCCAGGTGGACAAATACAAACAACTTCTTCAACACTTGTACAAGATCCCTCCATTTTCACAAGGGTTCTTATCACATTCATCAATATCTTCCTTCACACAAGGGTCCTATAAATCCTTTGGTACAATTACAGGAGTAATTGCCATTATGTTCTATGATACATGTCCCATTATTTTGACATTTGTAATTGACATTTGTCAATCTCATCTTCACAAAAAGTTGATGTAAACTCAGGAGGACAAATACAAGATGAACAGTTAGTGATGTTAGGTGTTCCTCCCATTGTAACAAGTGATAGAACATTCTAATAAAAGATAATAGCAATAACAATGAAATGTATTATATGCCACTTTACCGGAACAATTAGATCCAGTCCAATAGTTCATACATTCACCATCACAGTTAGTAATTATGTGGACATATTTGAGAACATTTCCTGCAGCATCAAAGTAAGGACAGCAACTACCGGGACTTGGACTCTTGCAATAACCACCTCCCCAACCATAACAATTTTCATGACACTCTATTTACAAAACAACTTGTAGTGTAAAGACACTTTGACAAAAAATTTTGTAGATATGTTTCCACTGAGTCAGTTCTTGTAATAAACAACACAACTAAGTATGTTACAAATTGTCAAACAATACTTTATCAGATTGTTAACAATGTTGACGTGAATATCACATGACATTGTGACTAATGCTCTCATACTTACCTTTACCAGTGAGCTACAGTGTCGATGTCCTTTTTTGCATCTTTATGAGGGACGTGGAGATACTGGAGAAAACGCACTCAAAACAATTGTAACAGATCTGGTCTTTAGATTGAACAATGAATAATTGGTGTTCATCTGAGCATTGATGATCGCTCCATGTTCATTTTATTAGATTTGCTCTTACACTTGAGTTCAAATCGTACACTTTCATTGGTAGACATTGTGTGTTATATCGTCAACACAAGTGATGCTTAATCATATAATTAGTATTCCTCTCACAGCTAAACACGTGAAATGAATCTCAGTAATATATACTGGATTAGATCAGGATGATCTTAAATAGATATTGGATCTGCTGCAGTGATGGTTCAGGACACTTGGTTTAGGATGGTGAATCAATCTGTAGCAGATATACACAACTTTCCTTGTCCCATTTCCTACAGTTTGCACTACACTCTATTTATAATATAAGTCCCATAATATCTACAATTATAATAATGATAATTACTTCACCTGAACAATGGTTCCAGAATCACCACCAAGATTTTCAGGTACACAATCAAGACAGTCCTCTTCTTAGCATTGGATTTGAGGGTTAGAAGTACCAAAGATCATTAGTTACTGCACTCCATGTACCACTTGGACACTCTAACTGAAAGTGTTTGTGTTTGTGAAGATTGCCCATTGTTAGGAGTAAATGTAGCTATAATAGATACTCTATTAGGGTTATCTTTTAGTTGATGCGTTTAGCAAGACAAGTATACTGTATATCCATGATATCATATGGTCCTAACCTCCTGACTTCATTAACAAGCAGTACATTCAACTCTCTCTCTATATCATCTACGTTAGGTAGAGGACGTTTACAATTTTCTCCAATATATCCAGTACCACTACAATTACATGTGTAATTGTCAGGGGCAGATAATAATATACATGATCCTCCATTTTGAACAAGGCATATCTCGTTGGCAGATATCAATCAGATCACATCCATTACATGTAGCGTTATCAACTTCACCAGGACCACAGGTATAGTTACAGACTATATAATATAGGATCAATATATTAGATTATATACTAGTTTACTTACCACATGTAAAGTTAGTATCAGCACTGGCAGCATAGTTAGTTGGACATGATGTAGTACACATATTATCAAGACCAAAGAATGGACACATGCAGACTAGAGGATTATTTGATAGACATCTTCTTGATCCATAGTTACAAGCAGAATTACATATTAATTAAAAGGAATATTTACAATGTATTTGAAATATGTATTATTAACTTACCTAAACAATGATTAGAATCACCACCAAGATTATCAGGATACACAATTAAAACAGTCAATTCTTTCCATTGGATTTGAGGGAGGAGTACCAAAAACCATCATTAGTTACTGCACTCCATGTACCACTTGAACACTCTAACTTGAAGTGTTCTGTTTGTGAAGGTTGTCCACTCTTAGGAGTAAATGTAGCTATAATAGATACTCTACGATAAGTATCTCTAGTTGATCCTTGAGCAAGACAAGTATACTGATATGATGATACTGTAGGATTATATGGTCTCCCTCCTGCGTCTGCATTAAGAAGTAGATCATTCAACTCTTCTCTATATTAGCTACTGTAGGTAGAGGACAGTTACTTTGAGCAGTCACAAGTAATAGAGAATATGTTAGTAATAGCAACATGAAAAAACAGATTGACATTGTAGTGCTGGTCATCTTGGCCTGGACAAGAATAAGAAAGAGAAGACATCTTAAATGTAAAATTAAATTTAGCTTGTAGCATTTAATTACTATATATTACTATGGAATATATATAATTTTAATTGACTCTCACTTTATATATAGATCCCTTGACTACAAATAAGCTTATTATATAAAAGTGTCCAACTGCAAATGCACCGCCCCTTATTGTCACAATGATGAATTTTATTTCAAAATATGAATTTTATTAATGTGTTATATTTAAAAAATTTATTATTAGTATCATCTGATGTTCTAATATGTGTTCATATATATTGTGTGTGTTTGTGTAGCATTGCATTTTATTGACAGGTGTCTCCAAATTCAGTATCATATGTTGATAAGTCACTAAACCATTTATCAATATAATCATTAAAAGTAGATATAAGGTCATCTTGAGTAGGATCTGTAGCAAAAGGATGAATGAAATATAGATGAATAAATGGATGGAAAGGATAAATGAATGGACAGATGGTTGGAATGGGTGATTGGACAAAATGGATGGATGGGACAATGAACAGATGAATATACCTGTTTCTATTGATATTACTAAAATTTCCTACAGTTATTGATGGTGTGGATTTTTCATATTTTAGCATGTTGCTGCCAAACTGTCTGATCATTGATAACATTTTGTGATTATTATTATACCACTCATCTATAATACCTTTATAACAAAGATAATAATACCACTATATATTATTAAACTTACTATCAAATATCGGTGCCTGTGTGTCTGAAGGAAATGTAAGACCACGTTGTTTTGCTTCCTCTAACCAAATAACTCTAAACTTTTCTTGTTCAATCAATGCAGCTCTCCCACTGTTCTTCTTTAGACAAAGTGGGTCCTAAAGTTATAATCCACTCCATTTGTATCTGCCTTCTTTTTATACTTACCTGGGCACTATCTCAGGTAGGGACAGACCACATGTTGTTGCTTGCTGTCTCCAACTTTCTAACTGATAATAAAACTTACACATACTGGATTGATAGTCTATAAAAGAAAAAATAATATTTTCATGTGACAAGTGAGTATTTGATATACCTGTACCAGGGCAATGAGTTGAACGTAATCATCTTTTTTCTACAATAAAAAAATTATTTTCAAAAATGTCTACATTATAACTACCACAAATTGTAGCATTACTGAGATGATATCCATTATCACAAATATTACAATTTTTACCAGCATATCCAATAGAGCAGTTTACAGGTATAACTAGCCACTCCTCAACACAAGTGGCACCATTTTCACAAGGATAGGATCACATTCATTGATATCTATTGAACAATCTTCTCCAGTATATCCATTGGAACAGATACAGTTGTAACAGCTATACCATCAACACAAGTCCCATTATTATCACATGGATTAGGGTTACAGTCGTTGATTTTTACTGAACACAATTTTCTCCAGTATATCCATGGGAACAGATACAGTGTGTAACTGAAGCTTTGTTCTGCTCCTATACCATCGACACAAGTTGTACCATTATTATCACACAGGATTAGGGTTAGGGGTCATACAGTCGTTGATATTCGTACTGAACAATTTTCTCCCAGTATATCCAGTTGGAACAATTTTGGGATGAACTCCATCTAACACACAGTATATCCATGCGATTAGGTTGGTTATGGAATTTTACAGAAACAGTTTGCTCCAGTAACCAGCTATACCAGCTCGAACACAAGTGCCATTATTATCACATGGATTAGGGTTACAATCGTTTTCACATTTACTGAACAATTCCATCTCCAGTATACCCCAGTACCACTACAATTACATGTTGTAATTATCAGGAGCAATGGGTCTCCATAATAATACACACATACGATCCTCCATTTTGACAAGGCATATCTGTGTAGGACAGATATCTGTAAGATCACATCCATTACATGTAGCGTTAGCAACTTCACCAGGACCACAGGTATAGTTACAGACTATATAGAGTATAGGATCAATGTATTAGATATATACTAGTTTACTTACCACATGTAAAGTTAGTATCAACATTAGCAATGCTAGTTAGTTGGACCATGATGTAGTACACATATTATTAAGACCAAATAAGGACAACAGACTACTGGATTATTGATGAGTACATCTTCTTGATCCAATAGTTACAAGCAGAATTACAAGCTAATTAAAGGAATATTTACAATCTATTTGAATATGTTACTATTAACTTACGCTAACAATGATTAGAATCAATACCAGGAACATTGGATATACAATTAAAACAATCAGTTCTTAGCATTGGATTTGAGGGAGTATCAAAACCATCTACAATGCTTGCTCCCACATACCATTGAACACTGTAACTGAAAGTGTTCTGTTTGTTGAGATCTGCCAGTGTTAGGAGTAAATGTAGCTATAATAGACACCTACGATAAGTATCTTTAGTTGATCCTTGAGCAAGACAAGTATACTGATGTGATGATACAGTAGGATCATATGGTCTCCCTCTGAGTCTGCATCAAGAAGCAGATCTTTCAATTCATCTTCATATCAGCTACTGTAGGTAGAGGACAGTTACTCTGAGCAATCACAAGTAATGGAAAGTAAAAAAATAAAAAGGAAATCCACAGTTCCATCTTGCTCTCTACGCCCACCTATTCGAGATACGCCCTCTGAAAACAACCAATGAATTCACTTAACAATTAAAATTTAATATTGATTATAACCATAAAATTATATTAATTATTAAAAACAAATATTAATTATATTATTGACATTGATCCCCAAAGTTATCATCAAATGACGAAAAATCTTTAGACCATTTGTAGATGTAACTCTGAAATGTGGCAGATGTATTCTCTTCTACAACAAAGAAATAGTCAGTTAATAGAGAAACTAGTGTTCTTTATACTTAACTTAATTTATTATACAAATTACTAAAATCTTGAAATGAAATGATGACTCAAGTTTTTTAACATAATTCTGCCATGCTATGGGATGATCTTTGAGTGCATTTTTAACATCTTTTTTCCATTGACGTATAAGACCTGTGTAATTAAAGTAATAAAAAGAAAGATCACAGAATAATTAGAAATTCATTTGAATTATCTTCACATAATAATTAAAGTCAATAATAATTAAATTTAAACTCTGACTAATGTTTACTTTTTGTAGTACCAGTCTGTTCACGACTTGGTGGATAATTTCCCTTTAACTGTTTCATCCAAATAGCTTGCAATTTCTTTCGCTCAGTTAGAGCTGCCCTCCATTGAGCTTCATCAGACAGACTGAGATCCTATTAATTATTAAAAAAACTAATCACAATTATAGTATTATTATATCCATGCCTGCGGCTTTATTTAGGTAAAGACACTCCACAATCAATTGTTCTCTGTCTCCATTGAGTCAATTGACAATAAAATAGACACATGTTGAACTGAAATCCCGCTTCAATAAAATAATAAAAAATATTCCATTTTAAAATAACTAACTAACCTTACCATCACACGCACCTATACAGCTGCCTTCTAATGATGGAATTAAACTTAAAATTCTTTGTCTCTTTAATTGGACTTACCACAAGTTCCAATGTTGTTAAGAACATATCCATTCATCACATGCATTACATTACCAATATCACTAGAACATGTCATGACAGTTTGGTAGCAAGCACTGGCTACAATCTGAATTTGACCAAGACCCACTACAAATACAGATGTAAGAGTTGACACCATCAACACAAGTGCCACCATTTTGACAAGGATTAGGATCACAATCATCAATGTTTACCGTACAATGAGTTCCAGTATATCCTTTAGAGCAAATACAGCTGTAACTGTTTACTCCATCGACCACATTTACTGCCATTTTGACAAGGATTAGGATCACAATCATCAAATGTTTATCGTACAATGAGTTCCAGTATATCCATTAGAGCAAATACGCTGTAAACTGTTTACCCTCCATCGACCACATTTACCGCCATTTTTGACAAGGATTAGGATCACAATCATTGATATCAATTGACAATATTTTCCAGTGTATCCTATGGAACATTTACATGTATAGCCATCAATACCATCAATACAAACACCATTTTGACAATTATGTTGTAAGCAATCATCAATGTTACTTTCACAGAACGTTCCACTAAATCCATTATCACAAATACAATAGCTACAGTTAGTATTATTGAAAATCCATTGACACAGGTAAGATTACATTCTATATAGGTGAGAAAAAAAAGACATAAGTTAAGAGTTATAAAGATTTGAACTAACTGTCAACATTGATCTCCTATCCAATAAGGTACGCACTGACAGTCATAGTTACTGCTTAGGCTCTTTGTTTACTCCACACTGTTCTGTGCATTGGTTGTTGTCATAGAAACTGCAGCAGTCTGTACTATCAAAATAGTTTCCAATGCACTAATGAATTAGCGTCTTCTTTAATGCATTTATCTGGACATTCTAGCAAAGTTAAATGCTATGTATTAATTATGTGAGCCATATTTTGTTTAATAATGTTATGTAAATGTACATTGTGTTAACCAAATATTCTTCAGAATATATCAATAAGTCATATTGAAAAAATATTTGGTTGTTAGTTGCTTTATTATATTGGAGCACTAAATATTTTATTATAACTTTTCAAGCAAATAGTGTTTATTTTAACCCTAATCAAGTGTATATCTAATCTTCAAGTAACCAAGTTCAAGGTTATTAGACACATGCACAAGAAGCCTTATGAAACCTTAAACAAGCTAATTACAATTATACAACATTAATCAGATATTACAAACCAAACTAGTTTGGTTTATACTTGTATTAATATGGAAATTAAAATAAATTTTTAAAAGTAACAACTACTTCTATTTAGACAATGTTATACCACAGAAATACAATACAACACAATAATACAACTCACATATCTATGTAAGCACTGCTTGTACTCTCTAACCTCAGATACGAAACTTCAAAGCACACAAGCATGGTTATGATATGAGAAGCATGTAGTTTACTTGGTTGCTAGACAACTAATTGTATTATTGACCAACTATTTGAGTATTTTTTGTTTGGCAAACTATCTTGAATAATTTTGTTTGCCAGGACTTTAGTGTGGATGATTACATGGTTACAGACAGTTAAACCCCCCCCCCCCCCCCGTCACAGAGTAGATAGGATTACTATGGTAACTAAATATTGTAAAGTTTCAAGCATGATGCACAATATTAATTATTGTTATTTAGCTCCCTTTGAAGTTGAGCAGTATTTTCAATAATATATGTATTTCAAAACCTTTGAGATCACCTTACCTATGCAGTGATGGATCGGATCACCTGCTATAGGCACGCCTACAGTCGGAGCTTCAAATCCTTGACAGAATGAACAATTTGTTTTTGTGTTATTTGCAGATCTTCCAAGAGTACTAAATGTAAGTGAAATGCTTCATCAAATGGCTGCAGTTTCCATCCCTCAAACTGTAGACAATAAAGATCAAGATATGCTGTTTGATTCTCTCCAGGTTTGTCAGAAGCAGTTAAACACAACAGTGACAGTTTGAAAAACTTCCATCGTTCTCTCACTCAGTTGCTAGCTGCAAGACAATGAATGTAGAACTCATGTACTTCAAAGGGTTACATTAACAATATTAACATAACCATCTTTTTATAATATTAAAGGTAATAACATCAGAGATGGTCGGTGCTTGACACTGTGCTTCTAACAGCAATGTTTGGATTTATCAGCAAGAAGAGAGGACAACATAAGTACAAAGATAGAAGTCACAACAAAGTTCATCATCTTTTACTACATTATAAAAATATAATTAAACTGATTGTACACCACACTAACTATTGAAGTAGTTAACTTACCTAGCAACAGCCAATTGTATGAAAATAGTAAATATAACACAAGGTAATCTGGAGGAGTGTTTTATAGTCATTGTTTTGAGAGGTGTGTTTTTCATTATAAATTGATTAGTAATTATTAATTGTTAAAGTTATTAAGAAAATTGTTCATCAGCCAAAATAACAAGTCATTAAATTGAGAAACAAAGGAATTAAAAAAAAGAAAACAAGTGTGGGTTAGTTTATTTATCTGGACATTGAGAGGGAACAGCTTCATCAGCAAATCGATTAAATAAACTGTTCCAATAGTTAATGTATTCTTGTAAAGATCTTCTGGATTTCCATTAGCTATGGAATAAATAAATAAATTCCATTAGATAGCAAAGTAATTCAATTAGATAAGAAACACATAATAGACTAGATAAGTGATTGTAAGTGCGATAAATAGTGGAACAAAAAGTCAATATATTGACACTACTAAACAGTAAACTTTTAATATATAAAAATAATGGTATAACAATAACTTTTTTGTTACATGATATACTTCATGTGATAACTTTTAAATTAGTTATGTTTGACTCTGTTTCCATAGCAACAAAGTGTTCCTATCTACAGTATTAGTATGTACCTATATAATTAATCTCCATTATCTTAATGATATGTCATTGCCTTATTTAGAAATACAGTTAGACAGTTTATTAGACATTATAATGATAACTAGTACATACCAGTGTCCAAATTAGGTACAGGTGACAACCAGTAATACCCAGTTCTGATTTATAATACTTGATCCAGGTATCGAGACTTTCCAACGCTTGTTCTAAACTCTTTCTCCATCGTTGCAAGTCTTTTGAAAAATCTATTTTTAAGAAAGTACAAGGTTATAATACACATTACCATGTATGTATACATGATATGTACATGTACATGATATATACAGACCAATATCATGTACATGTACATGTATGTGCTTTACATAACCAGCACCTTTTCAAAAACCTTTTATAGTATGTGATGAGTGAAAAATTAGCCAGACAGTATTGTTTAGGTTGGGTGACTGTTTGATAACCAAAACTCATTCAATCACAAATGGGATTTATCGGTGATACCATCCAAATGCCTACCCACGTACTAACCCCTCCTATATATATGCATTATATTTTTTTGTATTGGGGTGTGTGTACAAAACTATATATGACATTAACAAGTGCTATCATACTGTTTGATGTTTCTCTGTAGTTGCTTCTTCAACAGGAGTTAATCCACTAATTGATGTGAATGCTTCTTTCTTCCTCATTTTTTTTGAAGTTTCTTATAACAATCGTATCGTTTTCTGAAATCTCTTGTATGGAGTATATGTATGATTTTGATATTACATTTATAAGGTATAAAACCACACATGGCGAGATAAAATTTTCCACTGACATAAATACTGATCTATTAAAGAATACAAAGATGTATGATAAGAATGGTTTGTTGTTAAAAGGTAAATGACTCTAAGCGACACTCAATAAGACTGTCTATATATTTAAACCCTTGTGTGAAATATAGCCTATCTTATTTGTAAGGTCATCTGATGCATACAGTTAAGTGGATAAATAAATCCCATTTTGATAACAGTCAACAAATTATAAGTGAAAGTATCCATGACACACTTATCAATTACTATGAAGGATTTAAGTCTTTAGATGTCTCTTTAAACACAAACAATATCGACCCCCTCATACTGACACACCCAAACTTGGCTATCATCTAACAAAGCTAACAGCTCTTACATGGCAATTTTAAATTAAGTTCCAATGAACTAAGGTTAGCCAAGTAACACTATAAACTTGGCTAGCAAAAAGTAAGTGGGTGTTAAAAGAGTTAGAGCATTTCATAAGACTTCCAGCAAGTGTTTGAATTCTTCTTGTGGTAAACCAAGTATGCTATAGCTTACATTCCCTAGTCTAGAGAAGCTATTTGGGAAGCTATTAGTGTATAGGTGGTAGCTCTCACTGATGTAAAAAGTGTTATATTAATTACTATAGTTTATATAAGACACACCTTACCTAAAAACTAGATAATCGAAAAAATCAATATAAAATTATAATGAGATAATAATATATAATAATGTTATCAATTGATTTAGAATTAAAATGCAAGTTATAAATTAACCATTAACTCGATTACTAAACTAATACAGTTTTGGGATAGGAAAGAGACTAATTACTTAATTATATTTACACTTTATGAATATTGTTTTGTTAAATTGTGTTATTTCCATAGGCTGTGGTTTGTAGTGTATACACCTATAACTTATATCACCCACCCTATACATGTACCAGGAATATTATGTAATGTAGTATACAAAGTCAGAGTAACTAGAGTAACTAGTATATTACCTGGATCGTTAAACACATAGTGAATCAATGTCCTGGACTATAATTTAAGAAAAAATAATGTTTTATTTCTATGTTCATAATCCATATCCATCCATCCTCTTTTTTCCAACCATCCATCCATTCATTCCATTCATCCATCAATCCATCCATCCATCCATCCAACCATCATCCATCATCCATTCTCCATCTATCCATCATCCATCCACCATCCATCCATATCACAAAGTATTTATATCTTACCGCAGCCTTTATTTACACCAGGGTTTAATAAACTGATTGCAGACATACTTATACTTACACACTCATAGTCATACTACAATGAACACAATTGTTGTCAATAACACAATTATGCACAGAGAACCAGAAAAATGTTCGGAATACATGTACATGTTAAAAAACTGGCAATTCATCATTACATCTCCCTCCATTTTGACAAGGATTAGGATCCACAATCATTAATATAGTATTACAATCATCTCCTTGTATAACCTGTGTTTACATTGACATGTAAGACTCCATTTCCAAAAGTCTATACAAATCTCGTTAACAACATGTCCACAAGTGTCACAAATGGAAACTAGAGAGAGAGAGAGAGACGAGAGAAGAGAGAGAGAGAGAGGATGTGGAGAGAGGAGATTGAGAGATGAGAGAGAGAGAGAAGAGAGGAGAGAGGCGTAGATGAGAGCGAGGAGAACGAGAGAGAGAGAGAGAGAGGATATGGGGAGAAGGATGGAATAGAATTGTAAATATAAGGGAGACGACTTACCACATGTTCCATTTACTTATAACAAATGGATTATCACCCATTCGTTGCAGATGCCTAGCATTGTGGAACAGTTCTTACAGTTCTTTAAATCACAATGTGTCACAGGTTCTTCCAGAATAGGTATCAAAACAATCACAAGTGAAGTTGTTAACACCATCAATGCAGACACCATTTTGACAGGGATTAGGTAGGCAATCGGTAATCTTTGTATCACAAAAGATTCAGTAAAATCAGGATCACATTGACATGTAAAGTGTTTATTCCATCAATACAAGTGCCATTATTGCAGTTTACTGAGACACAATCATTAATTTTATTATCACACAGAGTACCATTATAGTCAGGAAAACATCTACATTGAAAGCCATTTATTTGATCTATACATTGACCGTTCACACAAGGATTATTTGCACATTCATTAATATCTACTTCACATTCATTGCCGTGTATCCAGGAGCACAGTCAAGAAACAATAATCATTATATTTAATGTGCCTCCACTTTTGACAAGATATGCTACATACTGAGAGAGAGAGAGAGAGAGACGAAAGATAAGAGAGATTACATTAATTATCCATTGTTATTTAGTCTAAGATATCTATTAAAAGGATGGGAGGTCCCCTCTTCAAAGAAGACAAAAGTAAGGTACTTAATTGTATATATTAAGTGCAACACTAAAAGCCTGCATTCTTGTTTTCATGTATCGTAATGTTTAGTCTACTTGACTATCTGAGGGTGGATGTCGTAATAAATAGAAATATTACTGAGAGTGTGAGTGATGATTGGTGTGAGAAGCATATATTCCACACAGACAGTATCATCTATACTAAGTGTTACGTTAACATAATATAAGGGAATTATTTAATATATCTATATATGGATATTTGTAAATTTTCTTTATAAAATTTAGGCAAGGTAAACACTGTTAGCACTGTTTTAAACAAACATCACTAAGTTGATGATAGTAGGCAATTATGTTATCCATGAAATTCTACCCTGAGCAGTCTGATCCAGTGAAACTGTTATTGCAAATACAGCTAAAGTTGGTTGCTAGGGTGGCAATTCTTCGGTCACCCACATTCATTAGTAAAAAAAAAAAAAAAAAAACATATGCCATCCTGGTAGAAGTTACAACAAAACGTCGTCTGTGAGCCCTTGACAAAGACTTAAGCCTTCATCAAAACAAGTTGGATCACATACTAGAGAAAGGGAAGGAAAAATATCTTTAATTATTTACAAGTGAATACAGTAAGAAACTATGCACAATTTGTACTTGTCATAATTATATATTAATGAGTAAATACCTTTGAAGGGCGTATAAAATAATTAATAACACAATAAACTAATATAAAAATGTGATATATACATTAACGATGTGGTTATTAAAATTATATAAATTAAACACATCAGTAGTTTGTTCTTGTTATAACTCACCAAAGCAATGGGTTATATTATCAAAGGATTTGCCATAGCAATAGGTGGTACAGAATCCTTTATACCACAGCTACACAATCAGTTTCTGGGGCTGATGAGATTTAAAGGTGCATTAGCATCAATAGTAAGACTCCGAACATTGGAAAGTGGATTAGTAATCCATTGATTGCTAGACACTTCACATGAGATTTTCATATAGGCCTTACAACCAGCATCAGTGTTGTACAGGCACTGTCTTGGAAGGTCACATTAGTCTTAAATACGACAATAACGTCGCATGTCGAAAAAAATATCCGCATTCCGCATCGTTCCCCAGAAAAACAAGAGAAAGTGAAGTTGAGCAAGTAACTTGTATATTTTGACCACTAATATCATCAACTATAGAATCAGAGGAGTCAAAAAATGTCTGTTTCTGGGTTTGACGCAGTTTCTGGGCCTCAGCCATAACTGATAACAAGTTACAAAATCAGAAGCAGCGGAAAAGACGCCATTCTCTCTTAAACAAGTTAGTGAGTGATCTTATTAAAAAAAACGACCAGCCAAGACTTTTTATCAACTGTCATCGCCTACGGCAAATGGGCATGGCTGGCTTATCAAAGCAGACTGCATGTCTGAAAGTGCTTTGTTAACAACCGCCACCTTTAGCCTATCTCTTCCAATAAATTAAAAAATACTCAAAGATCTGTAAGAAACATTATCTATGACTTAATTGTGTTGTAGTTATAATTTTATATTATTTTTATTAAAATAATATTAATAATCGAAGCCTATTCATTCAGTATGGAATACTACATTTTGGTCGGCTGTTTTTCGTCTACTCTAGTCTTCTGTGTAGATTAATTCTACAAGTACAACATCATGTTTTACAGACTTAGTATGCAAACATTCTATCTTTCAATACATTTTTATGTCTACAGCTATTCACAGTGTATAAACAAAATGACCATTTATAAATGATTACATGATATAAAACATGTGCATGAGGTCATAATTGTTATTTAGTTCACAAAAAACATATCAAATTTTTGTAGCTATGGTTACAGGACCATGTCATGATGACATTATAGTTTATGAAAATTGAAATTTTCTCCAATTGAATTATATTACATTGTAGATAGTCATAGAAATAATAACATTCTATCGTAAATATTTGATTACAAACAGAGAGCATATCTATTATGACTGGTAAATAACATGATTAGTCTTTGTTTTCCAATGACTAAAAAGTACCTTGTGAACCACCAGCCAAATAGCAGTAAACATTACAACAGGAGGTATGCAAGACTGTATTATACATGTCATGGAAGTGGGACATGTCCGTTGGCATTGCAACTAATCTGACATAAGGTAATATGTATGTAATGTTGTTGATATCACAAAACTCAGTGGTTGATTGTTATTATTTTTGAATGGCAGAAAAATTTCACAAAAGTAAAGTAGAAAACATGATTAAAAAACATTTTTTAGTTCTTGTGATTTTAAGTCATTTTAACTACAACGGTCATTGGCTATTCTGTTCCGGAACTCATCAGATATTCGTAGCCACTGAGCTCTAACATTATTATATACTTCTTGTGACCTTGTGTCTAAGAAAATGAATAGCTATGAAATTAACCACAACATAAAAATGCAAGCTCATACCTATGTCATCTAATATATTTGTAAGATTGAAATTAGGAAAGCCACTGTCCACTGTTTTATATATGTTGTAGCCTTAATCTTTAAGTTATCAACCCCAAACCAAAAATTGCAGTTCTCCAAGCAGAAAAGGAGTTACTGTCTATTAAAAATATATGTAAAATTGGGTATAATGAAAAACTTTATACTTACTTCTGTCAGCTAAATCAACGTTCAAACGATGTTGGTTGCACCATTATTCCAAGCTCCCTCGGAGATGTTGCAGCTGTCAAAGCAACGGTATACTGATCAAGGACAGGCAAAGCTGGGTCTGGTTTCATGATTATAGGAATAGTGAGATTACATTTAATAGAATCACTTCTCCAAGCTGACAATTCACAGAAGTAGTTGCATATATTGATCAGAGTTTACATCTGTTGGGTAATAGAAAATTGTATGATATATTTCAGCATCGACATCATACTACCCACCCACCCACCTGTACACACACATACAGAATGTTCTGGAGTGTTCCAAAGGTGGGGTTACACACCACAACAAATGGACTGTTAGCAAACAATCAATTTAATAGTATTATAGCATTGATTACTATAGTGGTCACTATTGTGATGACTTTGATCATCTATTTGCCAATTGATCAGCCAGGGAAAGTTCAGGATGTTCTCAAAAGAGTTTGAAAACATAGTGTGTGAATGAAACACATCTATAAAGCTATAGGCTATATACCACTACGTAATGTAATGATCTCTTAGGCATATTTTGAGAACTAGAAGTTTATCATTCCATTCTGTTACTAAACAAGTATGTATTTATAACAGTGATTTACAAAACAACCCTGTAACTCGAGAACAAGCAGAACAGTTGAGAGCTCCACAAGAAGAAAGAAAGAAAATTATAATTACAATAATAAATATTAGTTATAGGAGCTTACCGCATTATTTGTTACAGGATCAATCATGAAACCATCAATGCACTCCAAACACAATCCCTTAGTGTCGTGGAACATCTTTTACAGTTAGGAAGGTCACAATTCTCACAACGATCTCCACTAAAGTTATCTCTACATTCACAGATAGCTGTACCATTTACCACTACACAAGTGCCGCCATTCTGGACAATTTACATTATCGCACAAGTCGGTTTCACAATTACTGCCCGTGTACTTGGGAGGACAAAATGCATGTAAAATTAGGATATGTTCCAGGAACACAAGTACCACCATTAGAACAAGGATTATCTTCACATGGATTTATAGCTATAGAACAGTTTTCACCAGTGAAACCCGGATGACATTGACAAGTATAGGCTGGATAGGTACCAGGAATACAAGTGTGCCCCGTTTTTGACATGGATTTGGGTCACATAATTTAAAACAGTTTCACATAGCAATCCAGTTGTTCCCATTGGACAATTGCACCATGTTACATTCATCATTAGCAGTACCATTATTTTGACAACCAAAAGCACCACTCTAAATGAATGGACAAAATCATAAAACTTATATAAGCATACACAGGAGACTGACCGCAAACAAAGTTGTGTGGCTGGACTGGCAGAAAAGTTAAGTGGACATTCAAACAGCACAACGGTTACCAAATGTACACAGTTACAGCATTGACTAGACAAGTCTCCATAACAAAGTGTAAGATTAGCAACAAGACATTCGTCATGACAACTTGAGTAGGAAAAGAATATTATACAAAATCAATCTTGGGACTCCAGCTTGAATGTTTATACAAAAGCACTTGTTAATTCCTCATCCAAATTTAATGGGTATATATTATATATAGTGGAACATTTTATAAAACGTAATACATGCATGAACTCCGTCTGCAGTGTCGAAGGACATCATCGCCTTTATTGGGGATCGAGAGGAAAAACATAGTGAAATTTCGCGAATTGCATCTCGAGCAGTCCCGTCAAAGTATCGTGTGGTTAGGTTTAATGCATCAGAAGCATCTGTTACCTTGTTGTAGCTCTTGAGTAATCCCAACTTCCAAAACCTTCCAGAAACCCTGAGGTTGATCGCATACTATATATCAACTTGCGCTAATACAGACCTGGATTTCCCAGGCTCGCCAGTGAAGCGAACAGTGTAAGTAGCTTGGACGATAGTAGCCTCGAATGTTGCCTACAGATAGACAGTTGATATAATAGCTATCTATGATTATATTTGCAGAAGATCATCGCCTGGTTGAAGCTCTGAGGCGCTATGAGTATGTTCGTAGTTGGAGAAAATGTAGGGTAAGGCAGAACAGCCTTCTACTTGCACATTTTGAGCTCCACAGAATGAATAGTGAGCCAAAAGGCAAAGACAAAAAATAACAGCATCCTTACGAAAGCCATGATTTAGTGATTTACCACAAACTCTGCAAAGCGCGACCTTATATATCCGGCGAAGCCCAGAAATATGAACTGTGGCGGGAGGGGGCGCAAAGGAACAAATTTTACATGTAGGGTTAATATTAAGGTTTGTTCCACAAATTTGGACTAGCACACAACACAAGTCCAAAAACAAGTCATTCTACAAACCACCACAAACAAAGTCATACAGGTTATCAACTTGTTTATTTCAAGCACAATATACTAGCTAGGCCGTTGGGCAGTATATCATACTTGTCATCACACCACGAAAATGTACAAAGCTCTGTTAGCCTCAGCCAAACGATGCAAATCGGTTTTTTCTTCTTAACAGCTGTTCACTACAATAAAAATGCATAACACCCAGCACACAATCAAATATTACAAATCAAATCTAATCACTTGATTGTAAAGGCATCAAGAATCTCTAAACGCCAACTCTTTGCGGCATTTTGATTCGTCGAGGACCAGGCTTTCCCGTGCGGCTGTTATTAGTAACCATTATCATACTAAGAAATGCGTCGACGATTCGAATGCAGAAGTACTGGTACCTACAAGAAAATGTACAATGATAGATGACTAAATAATGAAACAGTTAAATGAAAGAAAACAGATGAAGGATTGGAATATTGGGCCGAATGGAAAGAAAAACAGACAAATTGACTTAACTGCCCAACATATCCTGATTAATCTTTCCATAACAGAGCCAATACATAAGAAAACATTGATTCCCTTTGGTGGCATTAAGAACATTACGTCAACCCCACATTATTTAATGATACTGCTTTTTTTTTTATAATTAAATACCCCAGGATAGCAATAGTTGATGTTGTCAAAACCTACAAATTATTGGCATTTACACAACAAGAAAGGAACACACCTAAAATTTGTAGTATGTAACTATGACAACACACAGAGTACACGCCAATGTAATCAGTGTGGTTTACACATTAATAAGTGGTGCAGCTAGCAAGTAATTTAATTATAATTTGCATATATAGAAAAATACTACAATGATGTTAATTATTAAATTAGTAATTTTCTACTTACTAGCAACTGCAACTAACTAAACTTAAAACTATACTAATATCGCCGTTCTTTTTAGGTGTGTGTTGAAAAAAAACATTTGTAATGCTTATAAGTGATTAATGATCTCAAGCGGTGCTAAGCAATTGCAATCTATTGTCAGTATGCTATTAAGGTTAAGGTTTAATGGGAGCGGTTCAGGTTATTAGTGGACAACAGTAATTTAGGTGTGACTAAGGACAGCCCCATAAAGGTACAAAGATCTATGACATTCCTCTTGTCCATGCCCTTAATATGAATTTTAAAAAAATGTCCACCTTCTTTTAGAGGACTATTGAAGGTGTCAACATTACAAAGGAAGCATCATTACTATGTGATTATATAATGAGCTATTCAATGACATACCAAGAACACCATGGTCAATGTACTATAAGGACATCAACACTGATATAGTTTCTCCTCCTGCGTGTATACCAGTGGTCCCAGAGAGAGCATAACATTCGCGAGGGTTCGATGCAACTATGTTATATGGATTCTAAAACAATGCTTTGATTTCTCAGAGAGGTTTTATATCTAAATAAATAATTGTAAATAGTTAAAACAATGAATATAGACTATCAATACGGATTCGTTAAATTGAGGTTCTTTGATAATTTCAGTGCCTCAAAAGAAAGAGTTAATAGCTATAATAAAAAATGGTCAGAAATGGTTTAGACTGCTGTGCGATGCAACATTATGTCCAATGATAAGATGTTTATGGCTACAAATTTAAGTTATAACGTCAAGTATCATTGTTCTATCAACATCCTTTACATCAGATATCATACCTATTCGAGCAATGAATAGATATATATTATAATACAAGGTGAGTGACTGACACAGGGAGTGTAGAATTCAAGGTTATAAAATAATATTATTAGGTTTGTAATGTTTAGTTTCTAGGATATAGTATCTGACTTCTCTGAAGTCTACACTTCCTTGCAATTATATGAACTTTCTTATTTAAAGGACATACTTCTCGAAATTCTGTGTAATGTCTTTTACCATCCCAATATCTTAATAACTTTCATGAAGAAAAATAATAAACCAGAGCAAGTTGGATTGCAGGTTTAAAGTCCTTCCCAGACCATTTTTTTCTACAGTGGTTGGGAATGGCACTGGAACTTACCTCTAAAATCATAAAAAGGTGGATTTGTGTGAAGATGGGAACTGGTATTTGGAGGACGGGCCCGAAAGGCAGGTCATTTTAAAAGAGACAATGCCTTAAAGAAGAAAGGTAAACCCGCCCATGTTGAGATTATAATAATTCTTTGGGTACCAAATCTCTACCTGTGGAATTCTTGAAGCATTATTATTTCTCACGAATGTCCAAAAGAAGAGCATAGGTAGAAAGCCAATTGATTTCCACATGCAAAAATCAGTGGTCTTCCAATTTTAAACCCTTATTTTATGGGTGGAGTAGCAAGGAACATCAATTCTTCTTTATTCTTAGTTTCAAATG